>NW_026111582.1:87500-92500 GCF_024679095.1 Eriocheir sinensis | reverse complement strand
TCACCATTATAACATAACCATCATCATGTCATCACCATTATAACATGACCGTCATCATGTCATCGCCATTATAACATAACCGATATCATGTCATCACCATTATAACATAACCATCATCATGTCATCACCATTATAACATAACCGTCATCATGTCATCACCATTATAACATAACCATCATCATGTCATCACCATTATAACATAGCCGTCATCATGTCATCACCATTATAACATAATCATCATCATGTCATCACCATTATAACATAACCGTTATCATGTCATCACCATTATAACATAACCGTTATCATGTCATCACCATTATAACAACCATCATCATGTCATCATCATTATAACATGACCATCATCATATCATCACCATTATAACATGACCGTCATCATGTCATCACCATAATAACAACCATCATCATGTCATCACCATTATAACATAACCATCATCATGTCATCACCATTATAACATAACCGTCATCATGTCATCACCATTATAACATAACCGTCATCATGTCATCACCATTATAACATGACCGTCATCATGTCATCACCATTATAACAACCATCATCATGTCATCATCATTATAACATGACCATCATCATATCATCACCATTATAACATAACCGTCATCATGTCCTCACCATTATAACATGACCATCATCATGTCATCACCATTATAACATAACCATCATCATGTCGTCTCCATTATAACATGACCATCATGTCATCACCATTATAACATAACCATCATCATGTCATCACCATTATAACTTGACCATCATCATGTCATCACCATTATAACATAACCATCATCATGTCATCACCATTATAACATGACCATCATCATGTCATCACCATTATAACATAACCATCATCATGTCATCACCATTATAACATGACCATCATCATGTCATCACCATTATAACATGACCGTCATCATGTCATCACCATTATAACATAACCATCATCATGTCATCACCATTATAACATAACCATCATCATGTCATCACCATTATAACATAACCATCATCATGTCATCACCATTATAACATGACCATCATCATGTCATCACCATTATAACATGACCGTCATCATGTCATCACCATTATAACATAACCGTCATCATGTCATCACCATTATAACATGACCATCATCATGTCATCACCATTATAACATAACCATCATCATGTCATCACCATTATAACATAACAATTATCATGTCATCACCATTATAACATGACCATCATCATGTCATCACCATTATAACATGACCGTCATCATGTCATCACCATTATAAGATAACCATCATCATGTCATCACCATTATAACATGACCGTCATTATGTCATCACCATTATAACATGACCATCATCATGTCATCACCATTATAACATAACCATCATCATGTCATCACCATTATAACATAACCATCATCATGTCATCACCATTATAACATAACCGTTATCATGTCATCACCATTATAACATAACCATCATCATGTCATCACCATTATAACATGACTATCATCATGTCATCACCATTATAACATGACCATCATCATGTCATCACCATTATAACATGACCGTCATCATGTCATCACCATTATAACATAACCGTCATCATGTCATCACCATTATAATATGACCGTCATCATGTCATCACCATTATAACATAACCGTCATCATGTCATTACCATTATAACATAACCGTCATCATGTCATCACCATTATAACATGACCGTCATCATGTCATCACCATTATAACATGACCGTCATCATGTCATCACCATTATAACATGACCGTCATCATGTCATCACCATTATAACATAACCGTCATCATGTCATCACCATTATAACATGACCGTCATCATGTCATCACCATTATAACATGACCGTCATCATGTCATTACCATTATAACATAACCGTCATCATGTCATCACCATTATAACATGACCGTCATCATGTCATCACTATTGAATGTCAAGTCGGCGAAAAACTGGATGGTTGCGACCATCACTTAATTCGCCTAAAGATCAGAACAGACCATGAACTCACCAAAAACACGTCCAAGATTCCAGACTACAAAAGAGCCAATTTTAATTTCGCTCGTGAGCTGCTAACCCAGACATCTTGGGAACCCATGACCTACACTCCTGTGGACGGAGCGTGGAATGGCTTCAAGAACAAACTCAGGGAGGTAGAGAGAACAACTGTTCCCATGAAGACAAGGAGAACAAATAATGCCACAAGCCCACCATGGATGACTACCCAGGTTCGACGGGCGATTAATTTAAAGAAGAGAAAATACAACTCGCTCAAAGAAAACGGCACTGACGAGGCACGCGAACAATACCATCAAAGCCTCAGAGCTTCCAGAACACTCATTCGCCAGCGTAAACGCGACTATGAAAAGCAAATTGCACGCGAAGCCAAGTCCAACCCGAAAAAGTTCTTCTCGTATATAAGAACCAAAAAGAAAACAAAAAGCAATATCGGTACCTTAAAAGATGAAAGTGACGTACTAACACAGGACAGTAGACAAATGGTCGAAATCCTAAACAGAAACCTCGCGTCTGTGTTCACGGTCGAGAATACCCAGTCCGTACCCGAGAGCCCTACCCCACCGATGGGAATCACTCCCCTAGAAATTGGCACAATCGAAGAACGGGATGTGAAGAAGTACCTAGACAAACTCGAGACAAACAAGTCTACCGGACCCGACGACTTGTCACCCAGGCTGCTCAAGGAACTCAAGCAGCAACTCCTCAAGCCACTCACCACCATCTACAATCTGTCACTACAACAAAACAAAGTCCCAAAACACTGGAAACAAGCGAATGTAACTCCGATCTACAAAAAGGGAGACAAAAGTGTGGCCCTAAACTACAGACCAATCAGCCTGACCTCTGTGGCGGGAAAAATCCTCGAGAAGATCATCAGAGACAAACTCGTTAGGCTCCTTGTCCTTGAAGACAACAACATCATTTCCGATGCTCAGCACGGTTTCAGGAACAAGCGCTCATGCTTAACCAATTTATTGGACTTCTTCCAAGGTATCTATGAAAACTGGGATAATCATATCCCCAGCGATGTTATATATCTAGACTTTCAGAAAGCCTTTGACAAAGTGCCACACGAAAGACTCCTCAAGAAACTCAAGTCGGCGGGATTAGGCGGCAATCTGACAGCGTGGATCAAGGACTGGCTCACTGGAAGAAAACAACGAGTTGTACTCAACGGACAGGCCTCCGAATGGCTCCCGGTCACAAGTGGAGTGCCACAGGGGTCAGTGCTGGGACCCATACTTATCATCATATATATCAACGACCTAGAACTAGGATTGAAATCCAATCTTTCAAAATTTGCCGACGACACAAAGGTGGGTGGGAAGGCCCTCACAACGGCAGACTGCAAAATTATCCAGAGAGACCTGGACCAGATCACTCGGTGGTCAGAAAAATGGCAGATGTCCTTCAACACTGCCAAATGCAAAGTAATGCATATCGGATCCAGAAACAGCAACCACATATACCACATGGGTGGCGAACCACTACATGTTGTGCAAGAGGAAAGAGACCTCGGGGTCACTATCAGCAGTGACTTGAAACAAATAAAACACTGCAAGTCCGCCTGTAAGAAAGCCAATACAATGCTTGGGTTTATATCGAGGAACTTCGAATACAAGACGCCGGGAGTTATGTTATCCTTGTACAATTCGCTGGTAAGGCCCCACCTGGAATCCGCCGTGCAATTCTGGTCTCCTAATTACAGGAAAGACATTGAATTACTTGAGAGAGTACAGCGCCGCGCCACGAAGATGATACCATCACTGAGGACGAAGCCCTATGAAGAGCGACTCGAGCGACTCGAGCGACTCAACCTCTTCACGTTGGAAAAGAGACGCCTGCGGGGAGACATGATACAAGTCTTTAATTAATAAGTACCTGAACAAGCTCAGCAACGTTGATCATTCCAAACTCTTCACGCTACAAACCAACCTGAGAACAAGAAACAACGGAAAAACAATTCAAGCAAAGCGATGCAATACCGACATCGGCAGGAGTTATTTCTCGAGTAGAGTTGTTCGCCACTGGAACAGCCTTCCTGCAGAAGTGGTTAGCGCAGAGACCATCAACTCCTTCAAGAAACGCATTGATCGCCACTTTGCTGCATCGGGAGTGAACTGAACGTTCCCAAGAGTAGATACACAAGCGCTTTAATCCTTCCCTGCAAGCCACTCGTATGGCAAACGGATTGATTAAATCACTGAACGCAGGCAGCCTAGTAATGAGCCAACAGGCTTTCTGCTGCCTGCTAGTCCGTAGTCCGTAGTCCGTAGTCCATTATAACATGACCGTCATCATGTCATCACCCTTATAACATAACCGTCATCATGTCATCACCATTATAACATAGCCATCATCATGTCATCACCATTATAACATGACCGTCATCATGTCATCACCATTATAACATGACCGTCATCATGTCATCACCAATATAACATGACCGTCATCATGTCATCACCATTATAACATGACCGTCATCATGTCATCACCAATATAACATGACCGTCATCATGTCACCACCATTATAACATGACCGTCATCATGTCATCACCATTATAACATGACCGTCATCATGTCATCACCAATATAACATAACCGTCATCATGTCATCACCAATATAACATGACCGTCATCATGTCATCACAAATATAACATGACCGTCATCATGTCATCACCAATATAACATAACCGTCATCATGTCACCACCATTATAACATGACCGTCATCATGTCATCACCATTATAACATGACCATCATCATGTCATCACCATTATAACATGACCGTCATCATGTCATCACCATTATAACATAACCATCAACATGTCATCACCATTATAACATAACCGTCATCATGTCATCACCAATATAACATAACCGTCATCATGTCATCATCAATATAACATGACCGTCATCATGTCATCAC
>NW_026111582.1:42500-82500 GCF_024679095.1 Eriocheir sinensis | reverse complement strand
TATCACAAAGCCAGAGTCTTATAATTTCGTAACAAATATCCGCCTCTGCATCAGGATTGCAGAGAGGCTGATTGAGCGAAAAACGTTAGAAAATATTAATATTGATGTCACCACTTTGACCGCCAATAACGTCAAATAATTTGCTGAAACTTTTATTTTTCTTAACATCTTTCCCAAATTGGGTTTCATCTTTTCTATGAAATATATTCACAGTAGACAGACACATTTCATTGTGTTCATTCTTTATACACTCCTTGAGAGCCTTCTTGAGCTCCCTTCTACTCATCAACATCTCGTGAGGACTTGTGCCTCGTAATCTGCCATGCCGAACCCAGTTGAAGTATTTTTCTCTGGCAATTCTGTGTTTGCCCTCAACACACCGGTTCCACCGTGGGATGACACTAAATTTACTCTTCTTAATATATACCTCCTCATATATTTCTGGCTGGATCTCCGAATGGTGTGTGTAAGATTTTGGTAAAGTTCATCAATGACTGTAAGATGTTCCGGGTCACGGCAACCTGTCCTACAACAGCTGTAAAGGGATAGTGAGGAGACGTCATGGAGGTGGGCACCAACAGTGTTATTAATCTCATCTGTTTAATGATCCTTAAGTTTATTTCATCTGATGTATCTTTATCAGTGGAGGGCACGAGAGGTGGGATCGCAGAAAGGCATCCTGCAAAGCCAAGTGTTGCATCCAGTGGAAAATGATCCGAACCAAACACACTCTGCAGCATACTAATGCTTTTGTCCTTAACACAATCATGTTCCTTACCGAGAACGTGATCAGGCTATTTACAAACAGACTTACTGTAACCAAGGAATGTCTATGAACCGTCGTATTATTTAGCCACAACAGAAAAAAAGCAATTTCTCTCCATAAAGTCAGACAAATTTTTAAAAATGCACAATGAAAAGTGCAAAGTATCAAGATAATAATCTAACTTCGACAAAGATTCTAGGTAGGTATTTAAAGTTGCAGTTTCCCATATATATATAACACATTGATGAAGCCAACATTAACGCCACAGAAAGTAAAACTAAAAACCATAAAATTCTTCCCTAAAGCCCCATTATTCATCTCCAATGGAAGGTTTTCTTCCACAGGCCAGCCAGCCCCCTTCCGGCCGGCCCCTGTGCTGGCCAGGCCCTTTAGTACGCGGCCCCAACACAGCACACTCATAGTCCTCATACACAGAACCTAAAGTGCTAAGTTTCTCAAAAGTTATAAAGCTTTCTTGTAAAAATATAAGATAATGTCCTACGGTGTTTAATTCCTAAATGAGTCAGTGTTCATCCTCAAAGAACAACAATTGCAAGTACACCAAGCTAATAAACTAGACTCCATCATAAATGAGGCAAAACAGTCACAGAATCAATCACCAACCAACTCTCAGGCACCCGTCTCTTAGATCTGTTAAGACTTCATCTACAGCAGTGTGTGTCCTCGGGCCAAAGGTCTGGGTGGAACAGTCCCTCCCTCTCAGCAGGTTTCAGCATGCCACAGGCAAGCACGTCTCGTTGAAGGCATTAAGCTCCGCAGACCACTTCACACAGCCGTGGCAAGCACAGGCATATCAGAGCAACTTTGCAAGATCAACACAGATGTCCTCCATTTGTTGACGATAAACTATTAGCAGTAGTAGTAGTGGTAGTAATAATAATATTTATAGCAGTAGAAGTAATGGTAGGAGGAGGAGTAGTAGTAGCAGTAGTAGTAGTGGTAGTAATAATAATATTTATAGCAGTAGAAGTAATGGTAGGAGGAGGAGTAGTAGTAGCAGTAGTAGTAGTGGTAGTAATAATAATATTTATAGCAGTAGAAGTAAGGGTAGGAGGAGGAGTAGTAGTAACAGTAGTAGCAGTGGTAGTAGTAGTGGTATGATCATTATCTTAATTATTATTGTTATTATTATTATTATTATTATTATTATTATTATTATTATTATTATTATTATTATTATTATTATTATTATTATTATTATTATTATTATTATTATTATCATTATTATTATTATTATTATTATTATTATTATTATTATTATTATTATTATTATTATTATTATTATTATTATTATTATTATTATTATTATTATTATTATTATTATTATTATTATTATTATTATTATTATTATTATTATTATTATTATTATTATTATTATTATTATTATTATTATTATTATTATTATTATTATTATTATTATTATTATTATTATTATTATTATTATTATTATTATTATTATTATTATTATTATTATTATTATTATTATTATTATTATTATTATTATTATTATTATTATTATTATTATTATTATTATTATTATTATTATTATTATTATTATTATTATTATTATTATTATTATTATTATTATTATTATTATTATTATTATTATTATTATTATTATTATTATTATTATTATTATTATTATTATTATTATTATTATTATTATTATTATTATTATTATTATTATTATTATTATTATTATTTTTTATTATTATTATTATTATTAATATTATTATTATTATTATTATTATTATTATTATTATTATTATTATTATTATTATTATTATTATTATTATTATTATTATTATTATTATTATTATTATTATTATTATTATTATTATTATTATTATTATTATTATTATTAGTAGTATTAGTAGTAGTAGTAGTAGTAGTAGTATTAGTAGTAGTAGTAGTAGTAGTAGTAGTAGTAGTAGTAGTAGTAGTAGTAGTAGTTGTAGTAGTAGTAGTGGTAGTAGTAGTAGTAGTAGTAGTAGTAGTAGTAGTAGTAGTAGTAGTAGTAGTAGTAGTAGTAGTAGTAGTAGTAGTAGTAGTAGTAGTAGTAGTAGTAGTAGTAGTATTAGTAGTAGTAGTAATAGTAGTAGTAGTAGTAGTAGTAGTAGTAGTAGTAGTAGTAGTAGTAGTAGTAGTAGTAGTAGTAGTAGTAGTAGTAGTAGTAGTAGTAGTAGTAGTAGTAGTAGTAGTAGTAGTAGTAGTAGTAGTAGTAGTAGTAGTAGTAGTAGTAATACTGGTGTCAGCCCCACAGCCCTTCACTCCCTCCCTCCCATGTGGTGTCAGCCCCACAGCCCTTCCCTCCCTCCCTCCCATGTGGTGTCAGCCCCACAGCCCTTCCCTCCCTCCCTCCCATGTGGTGTCAGCCCCACAGCCCTTCCCTCCCTCCCTCCCATGTGGTGTCAGCACCACAGCCCTTCCCTCCCTCCCTCCCATGTGGTGTCAGCCCCACAGCCCTTCACTCCATCCCTCCCATGTGGTGTCAGCCCCACAGCCCTTCACTCCATCCCTCCCATGTGGTGTCAGCCCCACAGCCCTTCCCTCCCTCCCTCCCATGTGGTGTCAGCCCCACAGCCCTTCACTCCATCCCTCCCATGTGGTGTCAGCCCCACAGCCCTTCACTCCATCCCTCCCATGTGGTGTCAGCCCCACAGCCCTTCCCTCCCTCCCTCCCATGTGGTGTCAGCCCCACAGCCCTTCCCTCCCTCCCTCCCATGTGGTGTCATCACCACAGACTTGCTGCCTCCCGCTGTGTGTCAGCCCCTCAGCCCCGCTCTTTCCCGCGATGTGTCAGCCTCATGGCGCCTCTTCCTCCCCAGTCCTCTTCGTCGCCGGAGGAGCTGCAGAACGAGCTGTTTACTCTCATCATTGAAGGCGACCACGTGCAGAAGGTGTCCCGCCTGCTGTGTATGGGTGTCCCCATCGAGCCCATCGCCAGTGACGCCAACTCCCCTCTCAGACTGGCCGTGATTCTTGACCGCTGCCGGACGGTCAACCTGCTGCTGGCGAGCGGCGCGATGCTTCCTGCCTGCCTGCTGCAGGATGCCTGGCAGAGCCCCGATGTGACCTCCGGGGTGCTCGCCACCCTCAAAGCCGTGAGTACTTCCCTCGCTGTCCTGCCGGAGAGAGAGAGAGAGAGAGAGAGAGAGAGAGAGAGAGAGAGAGAGAGAGAGAGAGAGAGAGAGAGAGAGAGAGAGAGTATCTGTGTGTGTGTGTGTGTGACAGAGAGTATCTGTGTGTGTGTGTGTGTGTGTGTGTGTGTGTGTGTGTGAGAGAGAGAGAGAGAGAGAGAGAGAGAGAGAGAGAGAGAGAGAGAGAGAGAGAGAGAGAGAGAGAGAGAGAGAGAGAGAGAGAGAGAGTATCTGTGTGTGTGTGTGTGTGTGTGTGTGTGTGTGTGTGTGTGTGAGAGAGAGAGAGAGAGAGAGAGAGAGAGAGAGAGAGAGAGAGAGAGAGAGAGAGAGAGTATCTGTGTGTGTGTGTGAGAGAGAGTATCTGTGTGTGTGTGTGTGTGTGTGTGTGTGTGAGAGAGAGAGAGAGAGAGAGAGAGAGAGAGAGAGAGAGAGAGAGAGAGAGAGAGAGAGAGAGAGAGAGAGAGAGAGAGAGAGAGAGAGAGAGAGAGAGAGAGAGAGAGAGAGAGAGAGAGTATCTGTGTGTGTGTGTGTGTGTGTGTGTGTGTGTGTGTGTGTGTGTGTTTGTGTGTGTGAGAGAGAGAGAGAGAGAGAGAGAGAGAGAGAGAGAGAGAGAGAGAGAGAGAGAGAGAGAGAGAGAGAGAGAGAGAGAGAGAGAGAGAGAGAGAGAGAGAGAGAGAGAAATTTGGGTGTTTAACCAATCACAGCAGAGTGACAGCTTTCATCAGAGGTAGGGGGTGGCAGATGTCGCCTGTCATAGTAAATAGGGGGCTGAGCCCGCAGCGATGGCCTACGCTTTACTGAAGGGAACTGTATTTAGCATTAGTTAGACCTCATCTTGACTATGCGGTTCAGTTCGGGTCACCTTACTATAGAATGGATATCAAAATGTTAGAATCAGTGCAGAGGAGGATGACTAAGTTGATTCAGGGGTTGAGAAACTTGCCATACGAGGAAAGACTCAAACAGTTAAACTTGCATTCTCTAGAAAGGCGAAGGGTGCGTGCAGACACGATCGAGGTTTATAAATGGATGAAGGGCTTTAATAAGGGAGACATTCATAAGGTTTTGTTGGTAAGAGAACCGGGTAGGACACGAAGTAATGGGTTTAAACTGGAAAAATTCAGATTCAACAGGGACATATGCAAAAATTGATTTACTAACAGGGTTGTGGATGAGTGGAATAGGCTTAGCAGTCATGTGGTGAGTGCCAATACAATTGTCACTTTCAAAAATAGATTAGATAAACTCATGGACAGCGATATTAGGTGGGGTTAGATACACGGGAGCTTAAGCTCAAAGGAGCTGCCTTGTACAGGCCTACCGTCCTCTTGCAGACTCCTACGTCCTTATGTTCTTATGTTCTTATAACAATCATCCAAGTGTGTATAATCATTTCATGAAGGGTTTTCATTCTGTTAGGCGGAGTGATAGATCTTGGGCAGGACTCTGGAGAGATGTCACCTTGAAACAGATGCTGATGAGAAGCATAAGGGCCGTGGGAGGCCTCACCTGAGGGAGGGGGTTAGAGAATCCCGAAGAGCAAATCGGATCCTTGCACGCCCTGCGCGCAGGAATGGAGAGAGATTAATGCGATGTACAGCAATCAGTTGTGTTTTTGGAAGAACCTAACCTAACCCTAACCTGAGAAGCATGACTACAGGTGTTGTTGTTAACAAAGGTGTTAATGTTGATGAGGCAGGAACTGTAGGGCAAAACATTACTGAAGGAATGGAGGGAAAACAAATCTCTGAATTCTCATTTAAGAAAAAGAACAATTAATGTTGATGACTGACAGCTCCTGTGAACAGACAGATGAAGGTGAAGTGCGTGCAGACCCGCAGCTTCTGTTCCGGCGCCTGATAGCTGCTGCATGAGCATGAGCTGTGCACGTGTCCATGAGCATGCTCATCTGCTGCGGGAGTCTAAGAAGTCTGGGTTCGCAGCAGATATTCAGAAGGTCTCACAGGTGCATTGCAAGGCAGGCCTAACAAGTAAAGATGTTGCCCATGTTGTAGATGGTTCTTCACTGATTGCAAGATTATTATCCCCAGGGGTAGAACATACGATCGGCTATGTGATATGTATGTGGAGTATGTAACTAGAAAATATGAGAAGGGTACGTTTGTGTTTGATGGATACGAAGGAGGTGCGAGTACGAGGGATGATGTCCACCGACGGCGTACAGGTGGACGAGTGGGCAGTGAGGTGAAGCTTGAAGGGGACTTGGCCAAAGAAAGAAAGACTTTTAACACATAGCAAGAACAAAGAGGAATTCATTAACCTGCTAAGAGGTAGGCTGGGGAGGCCAGGAGTAGAAGCGCTTCACGCAGAGACAGATGCAGGTCTGCTCATTGTACGAACTGCCATCGAGAGGGCGACAACTCGAGAAGCAGCACTCGTTGGTGAAGATACGGATTTACTTGTGCTTTCGTGACATCACGCAAAACACTTGCCACATAGGCTGTGCACTAGCCCTGAACCAAAAGCCGAGTTCAGGCGTCCAAACACGTGGAATACTGAGGAAACCAGGAAAAGTCTTGGTGAAGATATCGGTAACAATATTCTGTTCCTTCATGCTGCACCGTGCTGTGACGCTACATCCACACCATATGGTACTGGAAAAGATGCAAGTCTTGTACAGTTCAGAAAGGCTTTTACAGGCAGAAAAATGCAGATGTGTTCAATAGAAACGCTGGGTCAGTTTCAAAGAAAGAAATTATAGCAGCTGGAGAAACTGCTGCGATGTTGTTGTTTTTCTACAGTAAGGGAGACAACTCAAGGGCGCTCAAACAAAGTAGCAACAAAAAGCCCGCCTAGCGCTACTCCAGCAACAGAAAGCAGAACAAGAGGCCGAAAGAGAGGTCAATTTCAGGAGAAGAGGTGTCTCGAAACTCCTCTCTTGAAAGAGTGAAGATGCAGATTAACTCTTCCATAAAGGATATGGACAGTATAGGGGTGAGCAAGAGTAGAAAGTCGAGTGAAGCGGGGCCACAGGAGGGGGGGAGGCATGCAGTAGCAAGTTCAGAAGAGCAGTCAGCATGATAATATCTGTAGAAGATAGAGAGAGATGCAACACTACGGCGGAATTTAAGAGGTAGGAGACTGCGTAGTAGGAGGGGAGTTGATGAAACGAAGAGCTTTAGACTCCATTCTGTCAAAGAGAGGTGTGTGTGTGGAACCCCCTACACTTGAGATGCATACTCCATACGAGGGCGGACGAGACTCTTGTATAAGGATAGCATCTGTGTGGGGGAGAAGAACTGGCTAAGACGAACTAGAACGCCTAACCAGGAGGAAGCTGATTTATTAATAGACGAAATGTAAAGTTTCCAGTTATTATTAAGAGTTAAGGATAGACCGAGGATGCTTAGTGTAGAAGAAGGTGACAGCTGAATGTTGCCGAAAAATAAGGTATAGGTGTTTGGAAGATTGTGTGGAGTGGATAGGTTAAGAAAATGAGTTTTTAGTCGTTGAAGGACACCAAGTTCCTCTTACCACATATCAGAAATGAGAGCAAGGTCTGATGTTAATTAAGCGTCCTGCAGCCTCCACTCTGGAGTCTTGTAATTCCTGTTGGGAGGGTCTTCTGTTGAAATGAGTTGAATAACGCAGAGTAGAGTCATCTGCGTACGACTGGATAGGATAGTTTGTTATGGGAAAAAGACCATTCATAAATAACATAAAGAGTGTGGGAGATAGGACAGAGCCTTGTAGGACACCTCTGTTGATGGGTTTAGGGGAAGAACAGGGACCGTCTACCACCGCAGAGATAGAACGGCCGGAAAGGAAACTGGAGATAAAAGTACAGAGAGAGGGATAGAATCCGTTGGAGGGTAGTCTAGAAAGCAAAGATTTGCGCCAGACTCTGTCGGAGGCTTTTGATATGTCAATGGCAACAGCAAAAGTTTCACTTAATCGGCTAAGAGAGGATGACCAGGAGCCAGTTAAGAAAGCAAGAAGATCACCAGTACGGTAGAACGCCCCTTGAGGAACCCATACTGGTGATCAGATAGAAGGTCAGAAGTGGATAGATGCTTAATAATCTTCTGATTAAAGATTGATTCAATAGCTTTAGAAATACACGAAAGTAAAGCTATAAGGCAGTAGTTTCCATAGCAAGGTAGTTTGAGGGACTGGATCGGTCACCCTTCTTAGGTACAGGCTGTACGAGGACGTACTTCCAACAGGAAGGAAAGGTAGATGTTGAAAAACAGAGACGAAAGAGTTTGACCAGGCAGGGTGTCAGCACGGAAGCACAGTCTTTAAGGACAATAGGAGACACTTAATGAGGTCCATAAACATTCTAAAAAAGCCCATGTTGGAGGCATAAACAGGCTACGTAGGATTGCATTCCTAGATAAGGTTGCCAGCAATCATGTGTGCACCAAACCAGAGTTTTTACCACCTACTGGTGATGCATGTCAACATCATAGTTTAAGAGTGTATTAGCACATCTTAGAGTGGAAAGGCATTTCAGGCTCAAGTGTTCTAGACTATGGGTGGGGATTCAGAAATGGTGTTTTAGAACCAATAAAGACATGTGAGGGGTTTGTACTAAAGAATATTCCCCCAAAAGTATTAGATATGGAGGTAAGTGGATGCAAAACAACTATCTGTACTTGTCGAACGCTGGGCATTGTTTGTAGTCTGAGGTGTAGGAATTGCAGGGGCGGATGTGGCAATTCTGAGAAGCCAGACCTTAGTACTGAGTAAATGTTATTTTCTGCACACTGCCTATGAAATAAAGTAGAATAGCATCACAGTGCATGACAGTGTTGAAGATGATATGGTTTTCATTCATGTACTTTTTTCTGATATATTACATTTGCTCTAAATATATATAAAAAAAAGTGTGTGAATACATGAGTTCCCTGCTATTTTTTTTTTTTTAAGTGGAGAGATATTTCTGAGTCCAGTGATATAAGACTCAATTCCGTACATGTCGAAAACTGGGCATTGACTGTAGTTGATGTGGAAAGACTGCAGGATTCCTCCCCTCCCGCGACCTCGCAACACACGACTTTCTGCTGAAGCTCATCCCTTTACTGTCCAAATCCCTTACGCAAGAGTTAACCAGCATCTTCACTCTTTCATCCCTCACGCTGGTAAACTCTGGAACAATCTTCCTTCATCTGCATTTTTTCCTGCCTACTACTTGAACTCTTTCAAGAGGAGGATATCAGGACACCTCTCCTCCCGAAATTGACCTATCTTTCGGCCACTCCTTTAACTCTCTATAGGAGCAGTGAGTAGCGGGCTTTTTTTCACATTTGTTACCTTTTTTATGACCTTGAACTGACTCCTCTGCTGTAAAAAAAAAAAAGGAGTGGCTGTGTGATTTCAAAGCAGCCAGACCAGACTTCAGTGCTCGTTATATGACATTGTTCTGTGTTTTTTGCACATTGTCTGCATACTTAGTACTAACAGTTTCACTAGATATGACGAATTTGAAGATGATGCGGTTTTCACATTTGTCTTTTTATTTGGCTGACATTGTACATTTACCGCACAATAAAAAATGAATGGATGAATTCTTTTATATTTTTTAGAGCGAGAAAACATTGTTTTTCGGAGTTCAGTGACATACGACTCAGTACTGTTCAGATTGTGTCTAGGTCAGTCATCATATTGACTGAACTAACAACAGCCGACACACCTCCTCCGTCCACCTCCGGGTGCTCGCTCCCAAAATAAATCCCCTGCGGCACAATAACTTCCCTGTGTCCTCTCAGCGGCCTGGAGCACGCCAGCCTCTGGCACTGCCCGCCGGCGGGAGAACTCCTCGAGCACACCTGAGGAGCTGGCTCAACAGAATACTGGAGCAGGACGCCGGCGACGTTGTCAATCAACGCAGAAACTCTTCAAGATGAGGAAGGAGAATCAACGCTTGTCGCGATCCGTGGGAACACCCTCTGGCCGGGACGAGATTGCCGGCGAGGGGGTGGAGGAAAAGCGGCGCGCCCCAACCCCCGCCGCCTGCTACAACCTCACGGTGTTCCCCAGGGTGATGATCCCCCGAAGAGTGCACTGCTCCTGTGTGCACACCACCGCCCACCGCTGCATGGACGAGCCACTGCGACTTATCAAGCACACTGGCTCCCTTCGGCCTGACGGCTACACTCCTGCAGAAGACGTTTCAACACGGCTGTGGCAGCGCCCCGCGGTGTTGTTCACGGGAGTCGATCGTGCCAGTCTGTTGATCCGTCGCCGGGGAGGTGGCAGAAAGGAACGCTGGGAGCTTCAGAAATCTGAGGCAGCGTTGGCATGGACAGCCGTCACGTCTGCAGCCAACACTGCCTGACGCTCGGCGGCTGCGGCCTGACGCGTTAAGACGTCATGCCGCCACAGGTGTTATCGAGCAGCTGGAGTCTGTGCTTTTTAGGTTAAGCACTCAAGAAGCTACTGACTGACAGCGCTGACAGCTTTCGCTGCCAGTCCGCTTGTCGCCGGTGTATGTCAGTCAGATATCGTCGTGCGCATGGCGATCTGTCTCACTGTTAGTCTGTACGTTATGTATTTATGGAAAATATATATATTCATAATACGACTGCATGGTGTTATGAATGGCATGGAATTTGAGGGAAAGACAGCGACTCAGTAAACCTTATATATCACTTGGCAACGTTGCTCATGCAACGATGCCGCCTAAGTGACCTTGGCAACAGGCACCAGGCCGCACCATTCAGCGTTCCGCCACAATTGACTACTCAAGCAGATGTCACTCTCGCGCCCTGCACAGCTATGAGAGAGAGAGAGAGAGAGAGAGAGAGAGAGAGAGAGAGAGAGAGAGAGAGAGAGAGAGAGAGAGAGAGAGAGAGAGAGAGAGAGAGAGAGAGAGAGAGAGAGAGAGAGAGAGAGAGAGAGAGAGAGAGAGAGAGAGAGAGAGAGAGAGAGAGAGAGAGAGAGAGAGAGAGAGAGAGAGAGAGAGAGAGAGAGAGAGAGAGACCCTCTCTGAGGAGAGTAATAGAGTGATGTGGCACCAGCGCGGTCTCGTGGAAGTCCCTGAATCGCGCCCAAGGGCTCAAGTTAAAATCGATAGCTCCGTCGCTGCCACCCCCGCCGAAGGAACTCCTGGCCAAACACAGGCCGGGTATGGAGGCAGAAGAGGACGGCCTGCTCATCGATGTGCGGGCTCCTTCGAATGGCTCGGCGACGAGCGACGGCGAAAGCTTGATTGAGGAAGACAGTCCAGGAAGAGTGTGCGGTCACTCTTATGTGGCTCTGTCATGTTCAGGTGTGTGTGTGTGTGTGTTCAGCTCATATGAGTGTGTTTGCACTTGCTTCGAAGGACTAGACATGGTATGTTTTTTTAAGCTTCACGAGGTTCATCAGTTCCAACAAAGCGGGAGCAGCGTTGGTTGTCTTCCCCTTTCCTGCAGCCAGCCGCCTCTACAGCCTCGACTCGCGTCCTTGCTGGTTCCCTCAGTCAGGTCCCCTCGCACCTCGAGGGAGTCGTTAGTGCGAGACCTCTCAGTTATTGATCACCCATTGCTGCCTGTCTCTCAGCCACGGTACAGTCCTGTTTTTTTTTTTTTTACGTTGTTGCCTATTGCGCCGGTAGGCATCTTCCCGGTGGGGCCTGATGGTCGGCCCAAGGCTTCTTCCAGGTGGGGCCTGATGGTCGGCCCAGCCCGTTCTGGCGCAGGCGAGTGTTTATAGTGGCGCCATCTTGCATTGGCTCATGCTGCCCCCCGGAACTCGTTCTTGATTCGCTTGGACGGCTTCCTCTAGAGTCCGGGTTGATGAGTGGTCTTCAGGACAGCATGTGGGTAGTTTTAAGCCACTCGGCGGTGACTGAAAAATTCGAGTGGTAGCGTGGGGATTCGAACCCGCGTCGTCCATCACGCGGTGAATGTGAGCCCAGTACGCTACCACCTACGCCACCGCCTACCTCGATACTTAGTAGCTTGAAATCTTATGTTCCCTATGTTGTGGATATCAACCAAACGCCTTTTACAAAGCTACATATATTACCAATGTCCTTTGACTTGTTTATCTCGCCAACTGAGGAAAGGGCCTTGTGAAATGTTAGTAGTGTTGACAAGCAGGATTTGTTCTTTCGCTAATTGTAAGCTCTCGTTATCTGCCATCCGTTTAATTTAGCTAGGCAACGGGGTTCTGCATTTACCTAATATTTTTTATCTGACTCCACCGCCATAATTTGAGCGACGTTCGTCATCTTCGAGTTAATGAGGACAACCCCATGCTGTGTAGGGTCATAGCATACGTATGTAGATATGGAAACTGAGTATCTTCTTTTCTTGTTTGTTTTCCTTAGTATTTTAAGATGTAAATTATCTTTTCAATGAGCTTTGTCATTTTATCACTTAGATCGGAGTGCATTTATGACTTCATCGGCAGTCATTCCAGCGTTATGCCGGGCATGGATGTGACTGTTTAGTAAAATTGTGACCATTATCATTCCTGACGACGGGCACCAGCGAGGGAAGGTGACGGCAGGGTGAGGAAGGCTTGTGGGAGAGGAGGAGTTTCTTGTTCCGTTCACAGCTGTCACAACACTCGCCAGCACGTGTCCCTGACCCACACTCTCTCTCCCCACAGAATTACTTGTGGCGGCTGCGGGCGGAACGTGGCCGCTTGGACTCCAGCAGGCAGAGTGAGGAACGCCGTCGTCTCTTTATAAAGGGCATTGACGACATCCTGAAGACTATCGAGGGTGATACCCCTTGGCAGGCCGCGTGGCCCAAGGACAAGCCGAAGGCACTCAGTGCCCTCATGGTGGAGGCTGTGCACGCCAAGTGTCCCGTGACCGCGGCCTTCCTGCACCGGGCCGGCGCGTGGTCCTTCCTCAGCGGGGATAGGGGGGCCAGTGCCTTGGCCACCGCGCTGGAGGAGGGCCACAAGGGCATGGCCGAGCTGCTGGTCAAGCACCTGGGAACCAGCATCTACTCCGACGTTCATCTTCTGAACCGCATAAAACCCGAGGAGCGGCGGTGGCTGGAGCAGGTGAGTCGTAGTCCCTCATCACCCGACTGCTTTTTTTTTTCGGCGTCGCCTATACCGCCGGTAGACTCTCTTGAGGGCCTCTTAGACGAGCCCAGCCTGTAGGTGGCGCAGGTGTGCATTATGCGTAGTGGCTGCCGCGATGTGTGACTCCTGCTTGGCTCATGCTGCCGGGGCGCGGAGAAAAACTCGCCGGGCATAATCTTGTCGGGTAAATGGAAAGGGAAAAAAAATTCAACGAGTTCACCGAGTTAGGTTCGGTTATTTTTTCGTGTTGTTTTGCACTTACTCGGTGTGTTTATGTCCGGTGAAGCTATGTCCGGGGAGGTTATGTCCGGTGAGGTTATGTCCGGGGAGGTCATGTCCGGGGAGGTTATGTCCGGTGAGGTTATGTCCGGGGAGGTTATGTCCGGTGAGGTTATGTCCAGTAAGGTTATGTCCTTCTCTCATGCTGCCGCCGGTGCTCCACTAAAAGGTGTTTTCTGAAGTTTGTGTTGATTAAAGATCTGGGCAGCGTGCGGGTAATCTTCCGCCACTCGGCGATAGTCGAAAACTGTCAACGTTCTTCGGGTTCACTGGGCCCGCGCGCGTGGCACAGTCTGAGGCAAAAGTTCCTCCCACAGCCGTCACAAATCTCGCCGAGGAAACCAACCGTGACCTTCATTCACATCATGGCGAGGCGTTCACTCCAACTAGTGACGCTCCCGTTAAAATAACACATAATTGAAATACTTCCCGTCTCTGTGTTACAGGTGATCCCGATGCCATGATTGTCTCTTAGGGTACATGTACTTGTCCCTGTGGCCTAAACAGTCCCTGCAGGATGGCTCCTGTAAACTCCGGGCAGGCTGCTCTGACCTTCTTAGTTACGCTTGACCTGTAAAACACGCAGCGATGCCGAAACATTCAAATGGCCCAAACACCTAACTCGACCCTCAACGCTTAGCACCAAGACAAGCACCAGGTAACGACGCTGCGCTAAACCATCTTTTCCTAGACGAACAACGTGAATCACTGCATAATACGTTGTTAGCCATTTTGTAGCAGAAATTCAAATCGAATAATTTAAAGCAACAACTGATGCCAACATACATACTAGACAGTTGTGCAGCCGCACTACGCGTGAAACAAGAACAAACACAGACGGTGCCTCCCGCCACTGGTGACCCGCCACGGCCCGCAGACACTATAGTGAAACCAGATTGGCGAGATCTAAGTCCATATACAGCAAGTCAAGTCCTACGCAGGTTTGTGGGAGGAGACACGGCCGAGGCGTGGTTTATGCGTGACACTGCTTGGCGCCAAACTAGAGAATGTAGAAACTGGGATTTAGAGAAAACGAGTAGGGCGGACTAATTTAAATCAGTCACTTCAACATGCCCTCCCTCACACCCCACACCGACGTTTGTAGTCATTGAAATTACAGTCACGCATTAGCACAATAAAAAGACATATTTTTTCGTCAGTGGCTTGCCTGAACGCGCTGTGAAAGAAGGCGAGAATGCACATCCAGAGTGCACATGCGGCCCCAACTTTAGTCACCCCTGAACTGGCGGGTATTTTTTTTTTTTAGCTCCCGCTGCTCCGCCCCAAAACCGCCTCCTGCGCGTACCGGTCCAGTTTTGAAGCAGAGTGCACGTGTACAGGCATCAGAGATACCCAGACGGTTCAAATGCGACGATGAAGCAATAGCACTGTTTGACTCAACATATTTACCGCCCAGGCAGCCTCGGTCTTGTAATGTTCACCGCCATGAACATTGGCGAGGGACACACGAGGCTGAAGCATACCTTCGTTCGCCTTAAAGGCCCACAGCCTTGGCACAGGCGCCGGGGCTGGCACACTGAGGTGCCGCCGCGGAGGCTCCGGCCCCTCCGCCACAAAGCAGTGCGGCGCGACAACTCTATTTCGAGAGTTCCTTCACCAGGCCACTCCTCCAGAAGGTATTCCTCTATAGTAAATAGACATTCACAACCTGAACACCCGACAATACATATCAGACCCTAAAACCTAAGACAGTGTCATATAGTTTAACATTAACAAAATAACTTAACAATATAATATTACTCAAGAAAAAGGAAACTGCTGCTCAGTACGGTGTACTGTGCTGATGAAACCCGTTCACTGTGCTACACACCGCCTCCGAGGTACAGTTCGGGCACACTTACACCATTTGGCTGATCGCCGCAGCCTAAAGGTCTGGCTGACCTAGCTCACACAGGCACAAAGCTGCCTCGACCAAGTATACACAACTGGTAGTCGTCTGTTGTTGACAAATCACGTGTTAGTCGTTCAATAAGTTAAGACCTCAGCCCCGTTGTTGGGCCTCCTCCTTGAAAGAATTGGGTATCTCTCTACCAGCCGTCTGGGGGGTTGCGCGGCATGCACCGCCTTCCTCCACTGGGGTATATCCCCAACGAAATAGAAAAAAATAAAATAAAATAAAAAATTTGTTTGTCATTTCGTCCATAAGTTTACAGCAAATCTCTCTATAACCACGGCGATGACTCCGCATGAGGGAAGGAAGCTGCTGCGAGGGATCAACATGCATCGGCTGAGAATCGCTTTAATTAATTGACTTTAACCTTTATACTCGTGTCTCACGGAGCGGACCTGATTAGGATGCACCTTTACCACTGTGCACGGCCCCCTCAAAGGCAAAGCGGCATGCCCCGCCACCCTCGCTGTCCCTTCTGCACAAGAGAGAGAGAGAGAGAGAGAGAGAGAGAGAGAGAGAGAGAGAGAGAGAGAGAGAGAGAGAGAGAGAGAGAGAGAGAGAGAGAGAGAGAGAGAGAGAGAGAGAGAGAGAGAGAGAAAATCTATGGGAGGGTAGTTTAAGAAGCAAATATCTGTTCCAGACATTGTCAATAGCTTTCAAGATGTCTTTGGCTGCAGCAACAGTTCCACCAAAGCGGCTGAGAGCACTCAGCTAGGACACATATATTAACCAAACTCAGATCATATTACTCTCAGCATACCTTCAGGACAATAAAAGTTGAATTCACCAAACTAAACATCATGCTGAATCTGGCAACATTCACTGGTAAGTTGACAAAACGGCATTAATGATCCTACATGCCACACTGAGTGCAAGTTTATCTGACAGTGTTGTATTGAAGGTTGTCAATGGGAACGTGTTTCCCTAATATGCTGTGTGATCAGCGCTGGGCCGCGTCTGTGTGGCACGGCACACACGCAGCCTTCCCGCAACGGTGATCGTTCACGCCACGTCCACGCCCTCTGCCTCTTCCACTGGCTTGGTTATGTCCACATACGCGGATCACGGATAAGACATTCGGCGGTTCTCGTGGACTGTGTGTTTCGCCGTGTGCTGGTGCGGTGTCCTGGAGGACCCGAGTTCAGGTCCGACCCGCTGCTACGAGCTGAAAATTTTCAATTATCGCCGAGCGGCTTAAAACTACCTAAATGCTGTCCTGAAGGCCACCTATCAACCTAGCGACACTCTATACGGAGGAGCAAAGATGAGTTCCGGGAGGCAGCATGACTCAAAACAAGATGGCACCACTATAAACACTTGCCTGAACCACAGACGGGCCTGGGCCCCGCCAAGATAGTCTACCGGTGTGACTGGCAGAACACACACAAAAAAATAAATAAACTCCCGCACTGCTAATGGGCAGGCGACGAGCAAGCGGTGGAACAGGGGACAAGTGTTTGGGAGATTGTGTCGAGCTGCCAGGCGGAGAAACTGTGTTTCCGAGCCCCCCTCAATCCCTGGTAAAAGGTTAAGCGTGCTGGGCATCCGGCCCTAAGCCCCGTAATTCCGGTTGGGAGAGTCTTTGGTTAGGAGAGATGTAGAGCATCGGCCTATAGTATATCTCTTTTATCGAGACTCAAATGCACTTGGCCGCAGAGGTGCCCTTTTCGCTCGCTGAGTTTCCTGCCAGCTGATTGGATGAATATGCGATGTTCGAATACGTGGTTTTATTTGAAATAATTACCAGTTAGTGTGAATACTGAATAACAGCAACGGCGTTACGGGAGCAGCAGTCATCAGACAGCTGCGGTCGTCCGGTGAGGGAGGTCGTGTGCGCCAGGAGAAACCTGTCCGTCATCAAGTGACTGTCGGCAAACAAAGAAAGAGGTGGGAGATTGCAGCGTGGAACCTGCGAACTTTGTATCAGGCGGGAAAACTAGATTAATGCGCACCATGAAATGATAAGGTTGACTATAAGTGCCTTAGGAGTTAGTGAAGTGGAGTGGCCGGGAAGTGGAGAAGTACAATAAGAAAAGAGTCAATTTGTTTATTCGGGAGGAGACAGGCACGAGAGGGGAGTTGGAGTAATGCTGCTTGAAGAAGTGGTTGGTAGTCTCGAAGGTTACTGGGCGGTATCAGACAGAATAATGTTGGTGAGGTTACGTGGAACTCCAATGGACAACAATGTCATACAGGTGTACCAGCCCCGGTGTGGAGAGCTGGACTCTGTCAGTGGAGACGGTGAGGAGACCAGAGGCGGTGGAGATGTGGTTGTGGAGGAGAATGATGAGGATCCCATGGACGGCAAGAAGGACGAGTGAAGCAGTGCTGGAGGTGGCGGGAGAGACGAGGGCCTTGATGAGGGCGGTGAGAGGAAGACGGCTGAAGTTTTTCGGCCATGCATGAGGAGAGAAGGACTGGAGAATTTGATTATGACTGGAATGGTGGAGGGAAGAAGAGGAAGAGGAAGACCAGGAGTATAATATATGGATGGATTTTGGTGAAGCTGGCGCGAGGGGTGACATGTGGGCAGCTCATCTGGGCTGCGAGGGACAGAGGAAGATGGAAGTCCAGGGTTGCCGACGTCTTGGAGGATATGGCGCAGCGCTGATGTGAATGTGAACCAAAACTTGCTTACTAAGTCAAGTTTCTCCCTCCGATATATGTTTCGTCAATACAAATGATAGCGGGCAGAGTCCTATTTTCTATTGTTATCACGCGTCGCCCAGGTCAGCAACACAGGCACGCGTTCAGACGCACGCCGCCTCGTGCGTGTTTTCTCACCTTGGAACAAGTTGCAATGACCACAGGAAAAATGTAAATATAAACGGTTTTCTTATGGGGAAACTTGCCAAAAGAAACGGTAGCGATTTACAGGTTTAGGCTAGGGGAGTTTATATGCCTTTTGAGTATCTTTATTCCTCGTGAGTATGAACTGAATATGAATAATCCACGTCACGTTATGACGTCATGCGGAAAGGTTCGCTTTGAAAGCTCGACCAAAAGAGATTGGTCTTTGCTTGTTTAAGTCAAAAGGCGTAGAAATAAATCTATGAAGCCATTCATATCACACGCAGCATACTGTCCCGGTGTTTTCAGTGTTTTAATGTAGCAACAATGGCACACAGTGGCCGAAATGGACCTTTTACGCCGCCGCTTACCCGTGTATCACATACTTGGTATTGTTGCTTCATACGTTTGTTCTCCTCTACAGATTGATCATTCACCTCACGCCCCAAGCAAAGCGTATCAATATTTGATTTTCTACAATATTTTACCTTAAAAAATATTTTCGAGAAAAAGGGCTCAAAGTTTCCAGTCGATACATCTCCCTTGTGGCTGGTCCAAAATGCAGTTTTCACTAATGAATATAATGTGAATGAGCGCACCAAAAATAATCATCAACCTTCAGTAAGTAAGTGTACAAATATACGAGTATGTGCGTTTACTTAGCACAGGGGCAGCAGCCATGCAACCTGGCACCACCTGCTTCTCTGTCCTCGCACCTTTGCCGGGTTCGTGCAAAGTACCCCGCCGCTGGGTGTTGTTTTACCAGCAGTGGGTGCTTCCCAGTCCCCCAGTGTTACCTCTCTCCTAGCACGCAAGGGTTACTGCGACAAATGTCACACCCTCCTCTCTCTTCCTTCGTTCTTCCTCTTCTAGTTTCTTGTGCGTTTTCTGCCTTCTCTCCTCTTTCTTGCCCTCTGTGATGTTCATCGCTGGCACTCTCTTTGTGTCCCGTCGGGTGGCCACTCGCAAGCCTACATCACCAAACCTTCCGCGTGCGAGATCACACGCCCCTCGGTGAAGTGTGTCACTGCCTGCGCCACTGCAAATTGCACTCTTTATGTCCCGAACATCGTTGTCTTTGTCAAATATGTCCAAATGACAGAGTGCAGGGACTCATTGGCATTCTGAGTCTCAGCCGTGCACCTCTCGAGCAATCCACTAATAGCCAGACGCTGGTACACCGGCACGGTGACTCTCAGCCCTCCAGGGCGTAGGTACGTTTTCATGATTCCCAGGGACTTCATCCTCCGCCACCGCCCTCTGGTAGGAATCGGGGCCTGTGGGGCAGGAGATGCACGCAGCCACGCCCCCTCGCCACGCTGCTGCCAGCCAAGCCACCCGCGAGCATTTCTCGGCGCTTTCTTCTTCCGAGACGGATTTTGAGAAATCGATCTTTACACCCCAGTCTCCCCTTGAGTCCACAATGTACTCAAATTAGTCGGGTGAGCGCGGAGAGTGTGTTAGCCAGCAGTAGGCTATTTTTGGACCTATTCTGTTGATGCATCAGATACTACTACACACTAATGGTATTTTCCTCACCTGTAAATATGAAACTAACGAACATAACGACAGCCACATTCACTGTTTCTCCACTCTGCGTTATAACAAGTGGGAAAACACACGTGGAGCAGCCCGCATCCAAACACGTCTTAATGTCGCTGCCTTGGGCGACGGGCGTAAGCCACTACTTCCGTGAATGTGTATGTGTCTGTTCTGGTCCCCCTACTATAGAATGGATATCAAGATGTTAGAATCTGTACAGAGGAGGATAACAAAGATGATTCAGGGGGTGAGAAACCTGCCTTATGAAGACAGGCTGAAGCATTTAAATCTACACTCTCGATCACTGAGACATGGATAGACACTGCCAATAGAAATTTTAGATCGGAATTTGAAATAACGGGTTATCAGATGTTTCACAAAGACAGAGGGGGCAGAAAGGGAGCTGGAGTTGCGCTATATGTTAAAGACTCACTTAAATGTTTAGTTAACAATTCAGTCAAAACTAACATGGATTCAGGATCAGTTTGGGTGGACGTTTACAAAGGGAAAGAAAAAATAACTCTAGGAGTTCTGTACAGGTCACCCAACCTTAACAGGCAGGACACGAGTATATTACTTCAGGAGATTGGCAGGGCGAGTAGGAGTAAAAATGTTTGCGTAATGAGGGACCTTAATTATGGGAATACAGATGGGAAGACCTAGTGGGTGACCTGGAAGCCGAGGATTTTCTTGAAATTATACAAGATAATTTCCTTAAGCAGGTAGTTACTGAGCCTACCAGAGGAGATAACATATTAGACTTAGTCCTAACTAATAATGGAAACTTGCTACATGAGTTGGAGGTGGGCGGAGAGTTAGGAAATAGTGATCACAGAACGGTTCGTTTTAGCTTAGACTGGGCGGTAACCCGCGAACCAAACCCAGTGTTAGTGCCAGATTTTAGAAGAGCAAATTACTAGGGGCCTCGAAGACATCTTGAAGGGGTAAACTGGGATAACTTAGGGATTCATGAGGGCCAGAACTGTGGGTTGGAGAGCCAGGAGAACCAGGTAGAAATGTCTTGCAATAATTTAGTTAGAGTAATAGTAGAGGGGCAAGGACAGCATATACCACAGCGAACACTTAGAAAAGAAAACAATAATCCTAAGTGGATGACTCGTGGACTAAAACACGAGATTGGGTTAAAGAAGGGAATTTATCAGCAAATAAAGAATGGTGAATCACATCTCAGGGGCCGGTATGTCGAACTATCTAGATTAGTGAAGAAAAACACCAGGATAGCAAAAAGGAACTATGAGATCAAAGTAGCAAATGAGGCGAAAAGTAATCCTAAGGGCTTCTTTCAGATGTATAAAACAAAAACAAGGGAGAAAATTGGACCGCTGAAAACAAACCCAGGGGAGCTAGTAGAAAATTACGAAAATATGAGCACATTGCTGAACGACTACTTCCTTTCAGTATTCACACAAGAGGATCGAACGACTATTACGAAAAGGGTTCAGGTGTACGAGGGCGGGGATGGCGATAAATTGAGGGATATAATCACTACCAGGCAAGTAGTTCAGGATGAAATAGATAAGCTAAAGAAGAATAAGTCGCCAGGTCCTGACGGGATATTTCTGAGGGTATTAAAGGAATTAGGTGATGTACTCAGTGACCCACTAACCGACATCTTTAAGATGTCGGTAAATACTGGCTATGTTCCCAGCCTATGGAAAGAAGCTAATGTGACGCCGATTTTCAAAAAGGGGGACAGGTCAGCTGCTTCAAACTATCGCTCAATTAGCTTAACATCGGTTATAGGCAAGATGCTGGAGTCCATAATAGCCAGGAACATTCGGGAGCACCTAGATAAACATAGCTTAATTCACGACTCGCAGCATGGGTTCACTAAAGATAGGTCATGCCTCACCAATCTCTTGTCCTTCTACAATAAAGTATTTGAGGCGGCAGACAGAGATGAAAATTATGATGTAATATATCTTGATTTTAGTAAAGCGTTTGACAGAGCTCCTCACCAACGACTGTTGCTTAAATTACTGGCTCACGGAGTAGAGGGTAAAGTTTTGAACTTGGTCAAGGCGTGGCTTAGCAATAGGAAGCAAAGAGTGCAAATCAATGGTAAAAGATCTGACTGGGGATGTGTTACGAGTGGGGTCCCACAAGGTTCGGTATTAGGTCCACTTTTGTTTATTATTTATATCAATGATTTAGATACAGGAATTAGTAGTGATGTCAGTAAGTTTGCAGATGATACCAAGATCGGTAGAGTAATTGAGTCGGATCAGGACGCTATTATTCTCCAGGATGAACTAAACAGATTGTATGACTGGGCGGATAAATGGCAGATGGAGTTCAATGTTAGGAAGTGCAGTATTCTGAGTGTAGGTAGGAGCAACCCCTCACATAACTATTGCTTAAACGACACTCTCATAAGCAGGTCTGGGTGCGAGAGAGATTTAGGGGTCTTAGTGAGCTCTGATGTCCGTCCAAGGGCACAATGCATTCAAACTAGAAATAGAGCAAATAGGGTACTGGGTTTTATTTCTAGGAGCGTAAGCAACAGAAGCGCCGAAGTCTTTCTCAAACTATATTTAGCATTAGTTAGACCTCATCTTGACTATGCGGTTCAGTTCTGGTCACCTTACTACAGAATGGATATCAAAATGATAGAATCAGTGCAGAGGAGGATGACTAAGATGATTCAGGGGTTGAGAAACTTGCCATACGAGGAAAGACTCAAGCAGTTAAACTTGCATTCTCTAGAAAGGCGAAGGGTGCGTGGAGACATGATAGAGGTTTATAAATGGATGAAGGGCTTTAATAAGGGGGATATTCATAAGGTTTTGTTAGTAAGAGAACCGGGTAGTACACGGAGTAATGGGTTTAAACTGGATATATTCAGATTCAACAGAGACATAGGCAAAAATTGGTTTACTAACAGGGTTGTGGATGAGTGGAATAGGCTTAGCAGTCACGTGGTGAGTGCCAATACAATTGTCACATTCAAAAATAGACTAGATAGATTCATGGACAGCGATATTAGGTGGGGTTAGATACACGGGAGCTTAGGTTCAAAGGAGCTGCCTTGTACAGGCCTACCGGCCTCCTGCAGACTCCTACGTTCTTATGTTCTTATGTACTACCAAAAAGGTATGTGTATATTTGGGGCTAGTGGGCGGGGCTGTGCATTCAGACACCCGCCTCTCTGTGACCGCTTCATTAGAGATGGATACGGCATTCATGGGTGCAACCTGAGGACAAAATGAAGGCACCTGCACCCGTCAATATGCAAGGGCTCGTGGAGAAAGAGAGAGTGCACCAAAAATAATTGTGAGCTCCCTCACCTTAAAGGAAGAAAAAGAACCAAAATCCAGCCTCAACAACAAACACCCCCAAGAACGCCTGTAGCTGTAGCTTCCCCAGCCACCCCAACAAGTACAGGCACAGGCAGGCCAGGGTGGAGAGTAGATGGGGCTCCACCAGGAAAAAGAACAAATAAGGGGACTCAGAGCTCAATAATATACCTCATGGGAATGATGAAGCCACATATGGAAATACCAAAGCCAGCTCACCCATGTGGAAGAGCAACACCCATATACTCAACCTGTCACTAATTTATACAAACATACAAGGTCTCTACCCAAGCAGCAACCAATGTAAAATACCCTTCCTGGAAAGACTTGCTGCGGAGACACCAACAATCCTATCTTTGTCAGAGACCCACCTTGCCCCTAAAATCCTAGACCTAGAAATTAATATTAAAGGATGTAACTCCTAAAGACAAGATAGGCAAGGCCGTACACATGGGGGAGTCATAATCTACGTCCCTGAAGCAATCCCCTGCAAAACACTCTTGACTCACTCAAATGGAGTGTGCGACAACTATCACGTGTGTGAGAGTCACGTGTGTGACAACTGCTACTTGTTTCTACTTATAATTCAATAAATGCGTGGTCAATATCAAGAGTCTGCCCTGGCGGTCTGTAGAAAAGTCAAATTACAATTTTGCGAGATTTATTTTTGATTTCAATGAAGACCGTGTCTACATTGGTTATAGTATCTGTTTTCACGGATACTGGATGGAGAGAGTTGTGGATATAAAAGATAACGCCTCCACCCTGTCTGTTCTCTCTTTCATGACTAAAGATGGTATAACCCGGTAATCTATATTCCGCAATGAAATCTCTATTTGAAGTGTCTATCCAAGATTCTGTGACTCCGATGATGTGATAATGATTTGTAGCTGCGAGGACTTCTAAGTCTTCAAATTTGTTACGTAGGCTGCGACTTAGATACGCTCTGACAAATACAGATCCAGTCTCTCTCTCTCTCTCTCTCTCTCTCTCTCTCTCTCTCTCTCTCTCTCTCTCTCTCTCTCTCTCTCTCTCTCTCTCTCTCTCTCTCTCTCTCTCTCTCTCTCTCTCTCTCTCTCTCTCTCTCTCTCTCTCTCTCTCTCTCTCTCTCTCTCTCTCTCTCTCTCTCTCTCTCTCTCTCTCTCTCTCTCTCTCTCTCTCTCTCTCTCTCTCTCTCTCTCTCTCTCTCTCTCTCTCTCTCTCTCTCTCTCTCTCTCTCTCTCTCTCTCTCTCTCTCGAGTCTCTCTCTCTCGAGTCTCTCTCTCTCGAGTCTCTCTCTCTCGAGTCTCTCTCTCTCGAGTCTCTCTCTCTCGAGTCTCTCTCTCTCGAGTCTCTCTCTCTCGAGTCTCTCTCTCTCTCTCTCTGTCGAACGTAGATGTGCACCTGCACCTGCACATTGTTGGTTCATGATTGCGTAAGGATCAACTTTTTATTTTCAGTGATGTATTTGAATTTTTGTTTATACAAAACCCTCAAGCCCTCTTATATAAATCAGAACCATGCCGATTTGCAGCGGTAATATACTATACCAGTGCTGTCCAAACGTTTTCGCCTATTGTAGCTTTTATTACCTTCTCCTACTGTTACGTACCCCATTGTTGATTAAACTCAATTATGTTATATTATATTAATATTATATTATAATATATTTAGGTACACGTACATTACACGTCCTTCCTAGGTACCCGTCCCTCCCTCTCTCCTTTCCTTCATAGAACATGGGAAGTTTCTGCTGTGTGTGTGTGTGTGTGTGTGTGTGTGTGTGTGTGTGTGTGTGTGTGTGTGTGTGTTCATCGTCTTTTCACGTACCCCTTTGATCTATGTTGCGTACCCCCAGGTGTACGGGGACCCCAGTTTGGACAACTCTGTACTATACAAGCACACGAAAGACAAACTCATTTCAAACTGTAAAGTCAGATCATACTCGAACGATTTTTAGCATTACAAATGCCAATAATTCATCCCACTGCAGTGCTACAAAAAAGGCTATCTCGCCCTTCAAGTGCCTATACATAAGGAATTTTCATAATTTATTGAATGTAAATAACATAGCTAGTATTCGAAATAGCCGAGCATCACATTCATCTATGGAGGTAGGATGGGAGAAGAGACGCTGCTCGCTCCGCGCGCTTCACTTAGTTCACTAGTAAGTGAGGCCTGACAGTCCGGCCGACGCTTCGGCCACGACTGGCAAGAGCCCGCTTGTCACGCTGCGCTGTGGTCTTTCCCTGGAGGTTGGACAGGTAGTACACACCTGTATTATATTTTTTTACATTAAAAAGTAAAATGTAGATATTAAACGTATAATACTTAATAAATGAGTAAATACATGGAGAGAGAGAGAGTGTGTGTATCCTACAGGCCAGTGAAGTGATTTAGTTTTGTATATGTTTGACGACGCCTTACACAAACTATCTTGCAACACGGCAGTGATCTCTTTCTCACTATAGCGACGCCTCACCTGCAAATGTTTGACGACGCCTTACACTAACTATCTTGCAACACGGCAGTGATCTCTTTCTCACTATAGCGACGCCTCACCTGCAAATGTTTGACGACGCCTTACACTAACTATCTTGCAACACGGCAGTGATCTCTTTCTCACTATAGCGACGCCTCACCTGCAAATGCAAATAATTTTCGACAACTGCCTTAGTAAATAAGTGTAAGTGATTTACATGGGGCTCTGTGTCATACACAAGTCCACATAGATTGGAGAATATGTCTTTACTGATGCAAGTCTGTAATACTCCACTTCCCACGTTATGGAAGTGCACTCTCCCCAGTGTGAAATGTGGGGCTTTTCCATGGGCCATAATCTCTCAAAAAAAGCATTTCACTTGTTGCATATATATATATATATATATATATATATATATATATATATCTATATATATATATATATATATAGATATATATATATATATATATATATATATATATATATATATATATATATATATATATATAGATAGATAGATAGATATAGATATAGATATATATATATAGATAGATAGATAGATAGATAGATAGATAGATAGATAGATAGATAGATAGATATTAATAACGTCGTCGATTGGATATATTAGTCTCCCTCTGCTTTTAAGATTGAAAAGGGAGTTGATGGGGGACGCAGTGACGTATCTCAAGGTTAGAGCGTCAATACAGGCCTGGCAAGGCAAAGCTTTTCCTAGACTGTGCATGACGAGGCCGCAATGTAGGCAACAATTTTGTTGGAACACTTTGCTAGGTGTGAGGCACTTGGATTCTGCAGGTGCTATAGTTGTTTCGTCTCTGGCTTTACATCATTACACCCGCTAGATACATATAGTAGTGGTACAGAGGCGGTTAACATCAGCAATATTTAGCATGTCGTTATGCACCAGCAGCTTCTTAGAGGCAGCCGAAAACTGTCTAACTGTGGGGTTATTATTGCATCTTCCCATATGACTTTCTCTCCTAAAAAAAAAAAAAAAAAAGTTCAATGTGATCTTGACTTAATTTATACGTCATCAGAAACTTAAGTGTTGAACCATTAGATGCAATTAAGTTTTCATGTAGAATCTGAAAACTCCGTATACAAATAAGGAATGCAAGAAAGCCTGTTTTTCGATACGACCTTTATTTAAGATAGATATGAAATACATTAAAAAGTAAAGTATACATCCGAAAAGTATAATAATTGATTTAAATGTCACACGGAGATTGGGAAAGTGTGTGTGTGTGGGTTTGTGTGTGTGTGTGTGTGTGTGTGTGTGTGTGTGTGTGTGTGTGTGTGTGTGTGTGTGTGTGTGTGTGTGTGTGTGTGTGTGTGTGTGTGTGTGTGTGTGTGTGTGTGTGTGTGTGTGTGTGTGTGTGTGTGTGTGTGTGTGTGTGTGTGTGTGTGTGTGTGTGTGTGCGTGTGTGTGTGTGTGTGTGTGTATGCTTCTGGCCAGTAAAGTGAATTAGTTTTGTGTATATTGGCGACTCCTTACTCTAACTCCGTCCTGCAACATGGCAGTGATCTGCTTCCCAGTGTAGAGACAACTCACCTGCAAATATTTTTCGTCAACTGCCTTAGTTAACAAGTGCAAGTGATTTACATGGGGCTGTGTGTCATGCATATGATCACTAAGACTAGAGAATACGTTTTACTGACATAAGAGTCTGTAAGGCTGCTCTTACCACGTTATGGAAGTCCACTCTCCCCAGGGTAAAATATAGAGCTTTTGTGCTGGCCATAATTTGTCTCAAAAGTTTTTTTACTGTTACACATATATCTATTATGTCGTGTGTAAGATATATTGACCTTCTTTTGCTTCTAAGAATGGTAATGGTTTGGATGGAGGAGGCAGTGGCGTCTCTCAAGGTTCAAGCGTCAATACAGGCCTCGCTATGAAAAGATTTACCAAGACTGCGCACGACAAAGCCGGCAATGTTGGCAACAATTTTGTTGAAGCACTCTGATAGGTGTGAAGCACTGGGAATGTACACGTAACCATTTTCCTCTGTATTATCTGCATGTGCCATAGTTGTTTCACATTTAACTCCGCTTTTGACGAGAGAAGTGTTTATAATCTTTAGAGAATGGTGAGTCGCTGCATCATTACACTGGCATGCTACAGTTACTATTGGTACAGATTCCGCGGGAGGCAGTTACCACCAGCAATATCTAGCGTATCACTGTGCACCAGTAACTTCTTATAGGCGGCAGAAAGCTGTCTAGCTGCGGGATTATTGTTGCCTCCTTCCACATGCCTTACTTTCCCAAAAGGAGTCTTGCTCTGCAACCATAAGTAGCGCAGGAGACAGGGATCTTTCTTCCTTTTTTTCTTCACACACGATGACACGTCCATCCAGTTGGCTCGTTGTATGCTGAATGAATGAATGAAGGAAGGAAGAGAGCAGCCAGGGTTGGGTCAGGTTTGGTGCATGGTCAGATCAGGGCTGGGTAAGGGAGCGGCGGCTGCCACCTGTTTTCTGCCAATCCCAAGATGGCCGCCGGCCGACCAGAATGATCTCACTTTTTTCCGCTCCTCGGGCTCTCCTCCTATCTTACGTCCATGCATTCAACAGTTATTTTTTTTTTTTACTATTTCGTGATCTTTCTAATATCTGTCGTTATTTACATACGGTAAATCGCTAAAACTTGCAGAGTCAGATGTCTTTTAATGTACCTGAAATGAGAGCTTCGCCATACCGAACACTCACCCCCTTCTTGGGGACCGCCAGGTCGGGCAGACGAGACACGAGCTCGTCGAGCCAGGTTCGGTGTTAATCTCCGGCGGGCTCTCCGTGTGGGAGTCTGGAAGGTCCTGACCCTCTCGGGTGATCAGCGACTACTCTATCTGCCAGTAGGCTGAGAGTGGACATAGTGGGGCTCTCTGAGACTAGGAGACCTGGCAATGGAGATATCAGTAGGGCGGGTTATGCCTACTGCTGGTCAGGCCAGAACAATGGTGCTGCTTGCAGGGGAGTAGCTATAGCCATTTCTAACAGACTGTCATTGTGGTTACTCCGGTTGATGAGCGCATGAGGCTGGTGAGGTTGAAGCACACCCTGGACTTCATATATCTTATTGCAGTGTATGCCCCTACCGAGATGTGCGGACTTGAGGAGAAAGAGATGTTCTATATGCTAAGCTTGACTCTTTACTGGACCATTGCTCCCCACGCGACACACTCATTGTCTTGGGCGACTTTATTGTAGTTACTGGCACAGAGAGAGATGCCATCGAGTTATGTGTTGGTCCCCACAGCTCTGGCACCAGAAACGCAAATAATTCACTTCTTCTGAACTTTGCAAACTCCAGAATGGTGAGGATTGTTTGTTCCTGGTTCCAGAGACGCGAGCCTCGCCGCTGGACTTGGTACAGCAATGCTGGCGGTGTGGGAAAGGAGATCGATCACATTCTTGCCAGTACTCGTTTGATGATCCTCCAGAACATGAGAGTTTTCTGGAGTGGTGAGCTCTTTGATAACGACCACAGTTTTGTTGTTGCAAAACTGAGAATACGCATCAGGTCAAAAAATATTCCCAAGATGCAACCCTCCAGGTATCAGATACGGATGGGTACCGGGCTCGTTGGGCCGAGTACTTTGGGCAGTTGTACACTGCAGAGCCACCAAGAGAACAGCTCCCTCTGGCTGGGTTGCAGATAACAGCTGCTGATCTACCAATAGACGAAACTCCATCCTCTCTTGCGGACGTGAGAAAGGTTGTGAGGACGTTGAAGGGTGAAAAGGCAGCTGGGAACCGTAATATCAGCGCAGATTTATTGAAAGCTGGGGATGAAGCCATGATCCGTGGGTTGCATGCGGTGCTGTCTGCCGTGTGGCAGTCCGGTACCTTTCTTCTTGACTGGAAAAGGGAGTTGGTTGTCCCTATCTGGAAAGAGAAATAGGACCGACTTGACTGCACCAATTAGCGTAATATTACACTCCACAGTGTGCCGGGCAAGGTGCTCGCTCATCTGCTGTTGATGCGAATTCAATATCATCTGTTAAAGTTTCAGAGACCTGAACAATCCGGGCTCACACCCTGCAAGTCAACAATTGACCAGTTCTTTGCACTTTGACGTAGAGCGCCGACGTTAGTTTCGGCTGGGGTTGCTCGCAGCCTTTATCGACCTTAAGAAGGTTTTTTGACCCAGTGCGTCGCAAGGCACTTTGGGACATTCCGCTGATCCGTGGGATTCCTGGAAGGATTATTGCCCTGGTGACTGGCCTTTACTCTGGGACTGAGAGTGCAGCGACATGTGGGTGAGGCGTTTCCGACTTCTTCCCTGTTAATTCAGGAGTGAGGCAAGGGTGTGTTCCGGCTCCACCGCTTTTCAAAACTTGTATGGACTGGGTATCAGGCATAGTTGCTGATCAAAGTCGTTGCGGAGCACATGTTGAGAACATCAACGTCACCGATCTTGTTTTGCTGACGATGCTGTACTCCTCGCGGAATCACTGGAGGTCCTGGTGATGGCTCTCCTCGCCTCGGGGCACCGGTTAGAGTCCGATTAGGTGCTTTCGACGCACAGCCCACCCAGCTGTTGCTCCTGATCATCCTTCCTTTCGGGTCGGTCGATAAAAGGGTACCTGGGGAAGCTTGGGGAAGGTAAATTGTGGGAATCTAGACGGCATAGGGCCAAGTGTCCCCGGGCTAGTGGATACGAGTCCACGAGAGGCTCAAAAGGTCAAGGAGGCGGAAATGAGCACTGATGCAACGCTCAGCAATATCGCATGCTCCCCACTTTACCCCCGAGTATTACTTTATTAGGCAGACATTGTAGGCTAATCTCTGGGCTACTAATTCTTCCCATCCCAGCCTGTCCTCCATATTGAACTTTTAAAATATGTTAGGTTACTAAAGGAGCTTCATTAACTATTTTGTGATGTGAATGTGGAAAAGCAGCTGAAGGAGAAAATTTTTGCTCTTGAGAAAATTTTTGCTCGTGAGTTCAGTTAGTCGATGTAATTTGTATTGGCAGTGCTTTTGTAAATAAATAAAAAATGATTTTTTTTTTGTCAAGTGTTGAACCACAGTAATGTATTAGATAACATTAAGCTACCTGTTTTTAGAAGGAACTCACTGGTAGATTAAAACTAATTCAATTCACTGTAGTATAAGGGCCACAAATTTTATGAAAAAAACAAAGACTAAGTAAATAATATATATATATATATATATATATATATATATATATATATATATATATATATATATATATATATATATATATATATATATATATATATATATATATATATATATATATATATATATATATATATATATATATATATATATATATATATATATATATATATATATATATATATATATATATATATATATATATATATATATATATATATATATATATATATATATATATATATATATATATATATATATATATATATATATATATATATATATATATATATATATATATATATATATATATATATATATATATATATATATATATATATATAGGGAGACAGCTCAAGGGCACAAAAAAGTAAACATTAATAAAAAAAAAAAGCCCGCTACTCGCTGCTCTAAAAAGAATCAAAAGGTGGCCGAAAGATAAGTCAGTTTCGGGAGGAGAGGTGTCCTGATACCCTCCTCTTGAAGAGTTCAAGTCGTAGGCAGGAGGAAATACAGATGAAGGAAGATTGTTCCAGAGTTTACCAGCGTGAGGATGAAAGAGTGAAGATGCTGGTTAACTCTTACATAAGGGTTTGGACAGTATAGGGATGAGCATGAGTGAAAGTCGAGTGCAGCGGGGCCATGGGAGGGGGAGGCATGCAGTTAGCAAGTTCAGAAGAGCAGTCAGCGTGGAAATATCGATAGAAGATAGAAAGAGAGGCAACATTGCGGCGGAATTTAAGAGGTGAAGACTATCAGTATGAGGAGGAGGCTGATGAGACGAAGAGCCTTTGCCTCCACTCTGTCCAGAAGAGCTGTGTGGTGGAGCCCCCCACACATGAGATGCATACTCCATACGAGGGCGGACAAGGCCCCTGTATATGGACAGCAACTGTGCAGGGAGAAGAACTGGCGGAGACGGTACAGAACGCCCAGCCTCGAGGAAGCTGATTTAGTAAGAGATGAGATATGAAGTTTCAGTTGAGATTTTGAGTTAAGGATAGACCGAGGATGTTTAGTGTTGAGGAAGGTGATAGCTGGGTGTTGTCAAAGAATAGGGGATAGTTGTTTGGAAGATTGTGTCAGTGGATAGGTGGAGAAACTGTGTTTTGAGGCGTTGAAGGACACCAGGTTCTTCTTGCCCCAATCGGAAATAATAGTAAGGTCTGAGGCTAAGCGTTCTGCAGCCTCCAGCCTTGAGTCGTTAAGTTCCTGAAGGTGGGTCTTCTATTAAAAGAAGTTGAATAATGCAGAGTGGAATCATCAGCGTAGGAATGGATAGGACAGTTCGTTTTGGAAAGAAGATCATCAATGAACAACAGAAAAAGAGTGGGAGATAGGACAGAACCCTGTGGGACACCACTGTTAATAGATTTAGGGAAGAACAGTGACCGTCTACCACGGCAGAAATAGAACAGTCAGAAAGGAAACTGGAGATAAAGGTACAGAGAGAAGGATAGAAACCGTAGGAGGTAGTTTAGAAAGCAAAGATTTGTGCCAGACCCTATCAAAAGCTTTTGATATGTCAGCGCAATAGCAAAAGTTTCACCGAAACAGCTAAGAGAGGATGACCAAGAGTCAGTTAAGAAGGCTAGGAGATCACCAGTAGAACGCCCTTGCGGAACCCATACTGGCGATCAGATAGAAGGTCAGAAGTGGAAAGGTGCTTTTGAATCTTACGGTTAAGATTGATTCAAAAGCTTTAGATGAACAAGAAAGTAAAGCAATAGGACGGTAGTTTGAGGATTGGAGCGGTCACCCTTCTTAGGTACAGGCTGTGTGAAGGCATACTTCCAGCAAGAAGGAAGGTAGATGTTGACAGGCAGAGGCGAAAGAGTTTGACCAGGCAGGGTGACAGCACGGAGGCACAGTTTTAAGGACAATAGGAGGCACTCCATCAGGTCCATAAGCCTTCTGAGGATTGAGGCCAGAGAGGGCATAGAAAACATCATTTGAAGAATCTTTATAACAGGCATAAAGGAGTCAGAGGGGGATGAGTAGGAGGAATATGCCCAGAATCGTCCAGAGTGGAGTTTTTAGAAAAGTTTGAGAGAAGAGTTCAGCCTTAGAGATAGATGAGACAGCAGTGTTGCCGTCAGGACTGAGAGTGGAGGAAAGATGAAGAAGTGAAGTTGGAGGAGATGTTTTTGGCTAGATGCCAGAAGTCACGGGAAGAGTTAGAGAAAGCAAGGTTTTGACATTTTCTATTTATGAAAGAATTTTTGGTTAGTCGGAGAATAGATTTGGCACGATTTCGGGCAGAAATGTAAAGTTCATAATTAGCATTAGTTTGAAGGCTCTGGTATCTTTTGTGAGCTACCTCTCTATCATTGACAGCACGAGAACAAGCGTGATTAAACCAAGGCTTTTAGCGTGAGGAGTAGAGAAAGAACGAGGAATGTATGCCTCCATTCCAGAGACAATCACCTCTGTGATGCGCTGAGCACACACAGAGGTCTCTATCCTGGAAGCAATAATCATTCCACGGGAAATCGGAAAAGTACATCCTCAGGTCGTCCCACCGAGCTGAAGCAAAATGCCAGAAGCATCGCCTCTTCGGTGGGTCAGAGGATGTACAGGAGCGATAGGACAGGATGCAGAAATAAGATTGTGATCGGAGGAGCCCAACGGAGAAGAACAGTTTGACAGAATAAGCAGAAGGGTTTGAGGTAAGGAAGAGGTCTAGAATGTTGGGCCGATCTCCAAGACGGTCAGGAATACGTGTAGGGTGCTGGACCAACTGCTCTAGGTCGTTGAGGATAGCAAAGTTGTAAGCTTGTTCACCAGGATGGTCAGTGAAAGAGGATGAAAGCCAAAGCTGGTGGTGAACATTGAAATCTCCTAGGATGGAGATTTCAGCGAAGGGAGAGCGGGTCAAGATGTGCTCCACTTTAGAATTCAGATAGTCAAAGAATTTTACATAGTTGGTAGAGTTAGGTGAGAGATAAACAGCACAGATGTATTTAGTAATAGAATGACAGTGAAGTCTTAACCAGATGGTGGAAAATTCAGAAGAGTCAAGGTCGGGGGCACGAGCAAGTGATGTCGTTGCGCACGTAGGCAACATCCAGCTTTGGATTGAAATTTAGGATAGAGATAGTAGGAGGGAACAGAGTAGAGATTGCTGTCAGTAGCCTCAGAAACCTGTGTTTCAGTAAGGAAGAAGGTGAGGTTTAGAGGAGGAGATGATGTTCCACAGAATGAAAATTAGAGCGAAGACCGCGAATGTTGCAGAAATTGAGAAGAAAGAGGTTCGAGGTTATCAAGACACCTCTCAGGTCAGCAACCAGAAGGAGTCCTCCTGGGGAATTTGTGGTCCCCCAGGCAGGGACTCCGAGGCGTGTAATTGAGCCATTTGAATTTTGAATTTTGGAAAAGGTGTATATGTTATGTGAATGTAGTGTGGTGTGGATAAAGAGAGGATCTGTCTTTAGAGAGCATGCTGAACTACTCTCCGGTGTTGGTGAGACAATAGGGAAACGGTTAGTGAGGACATGGGAAGGGTCTTTGGAGGGCTTCAGCTCCCTTCTCACCTCCCATATATACCTCACCGGGAGTGGCTTGCGCCCGTTCGGTAGGTGTCTTCCCTTCCCTTCCCTCCTCCCCTTCCATTCCATTCTCTTTTTTTCGCTTCATTTCCCTCTCTCTCTGCCTTCCTTTTAATTCTCTTCTTTTGTTTCTCTCTTCTTTAAGTCTTGATTTATTCCATCTTCTTCCCTTCCCTTCCCTTCCCTTCCCTTTTCATTCAATTCCTATTTTCATCCTCTCTCGCATCCACTCTTCTCTTCCCTTACATCTGACGCCTTTATTTACTCATTTTTATCTAATTCCCTTACGACTTCTCCCTTCCTCTCTCTTTCCTTCCTTCATTCCTTCTCTTTCATCCATATCTTTCAGTTTTCATTTAATTTCCATACTCACTTTCCCTTCCTTTCCTTCATTATTCCTCCCTTTCTTTCCTTTCCTCTCTCCCTTCCTTACCTCCTTCCATCCTTCCCCCTCCCTTCTCTTTCCCTTTCCTTCATCTCTCCTTCATTCATGCCTTTCCTGTTATTTCCTTCCTTCATTGTTTTCCTTTTCTTTTAGTCTTCTTTCTTTAATTTCCATTCGTCTTTCCTTCCATAATCATTCCCTTCTTTTTCTTCATTATTCCTTCCTTTGTTTACCTCCCTCTCTCCCTTTTCTCCCTTCCTCTCTCTCCCTTCCCTCCCTCCCCCTCCCCCCTCCCTTCTCTAAGCCTTCAACCTCCGCAAAACCGCCAGAGAAAAAAAAAAGTATGAAGGAAAAAAATGTGAAATGAAATGGGTCTGAATTTTTAAAGCGACGCAAAATACCTGAGTTTTTTATGACTTTTTTTATTTGTTTTATTTTATTTAGTTTTTTTTTTTTTTGGCATTGTTTTTCGATTGCGTATCTTTGTCTTTATGTTGATTTTGTGAGTCCTATTTAATGTATGTTATTATTATTATTACTATTATTATTATTATTGTTATTGTTATCATTATTATTTTTTATTTATTGCAAGAAACACAGGAATAACAATAGTAATAACAATAACAATACTATTACTACTTCTTCCATTACTACTACTACTACTACTACTACTACTACTACTACTACAAACCTTAATCTATTCTATCTTTTTTTCTTCCTTCTTTTCCCTTTCCTTCCCCTACCTTGCCTTCCCTTCCCTTTCTTATCCCTCCCTTGCCATCCCTTCCCTTCCTTTCCTTTCCCTTTCGTTGCCCTCTCTTTCCTTCCCTTTCCTTTCCTTTCCTTTCCTTTCCTTCCCTTTCCTTCTTCTCTCTTCCCTTTCTTTCTCTTCCTTTCCCTTCCTTTCCCTTCTCTTCCTTTCCCCTCTCTACTACTACTACTACTACTACTACTACTACTACTACTACTACTATCTTTATCATTCTTCCCGGTTTGTTTACATCGGCCAGGAGTCAGCTGATCGGCCACGTGGGTTTGTTTACTAACAGAGCCTCGTCAGCTGATGGGAGGCGGGGGATGCGATTAAAAAAGTCATGGGTATTTATTTATTCATGTCGCCTCTCTCTCTCTCTCTCTCTCTCTCTCTCTCTCTCTCTCTCTCTCTCTCTCTCTCTCTCTCTCTCTCTCTCTCTCTCTCTCTCTCTCTCTCTCTCTCTCTCTCTCATGCTCTTTCTCCCTGTACCCTTTAAATCCATCAATTCCTCCTCCTTTCTCCCTTTCTTTCCCTTCCCCTTCCCCTTCCCCTCCCCCCTTCCCCCTCCAATACAGTGCCTGCGTGACCCTCTTCAGATGGCACTAAACACACACTAAGGTCCGCTGGAGTGCCAGGTAGTGCCAGTCTGGGGCGGGATGAGACGAACACTTCCGTGGCACTCTGTATCTTATCTACGGCTGGGATCGGCGCGTGTGTCTGTCTGTCTGTCTGTCTTTGTCTGTCTGTCCCTGTATTCTTCTGTCGGGCTGTCTGGTTGCCGGCTTGTCTGTTTGCTGGTTTCTCTCTTCCTTCTTTCTTTCTCTGTCTTTGTTTGTGGGTGTGTGAGAGGGAGGGAGGGAGAGGAAGGGAGTAAGGGATGGAGGAGTAAAGGGAGTAGGAGGAAGAGGAGGAGAGGAAAGGGGAAAGGAGGAGGAAGGGAGAGAAAGAGAGAAAAGGGGAAGGGGAGAAAGGAGGGGGGAAAGAGAGAACGGGGAAAAGAGAAGGGGGAAGGGGAGAACGGAGGAGAGGAGAGGGGAGGGGAGGTGAGAGGGTAAGGGAAGGCATGGGGAAGTGAATAGAGGAGAGGAGAGGAGAGGAGAGGAGGGGAAGCAGAACGGGATAAGGAAAGGATGGGGATAAGGAGAGAGGGGAAGGGGTGAAGGAAGGAAAGAAGAAGGGGGGAAGAGGAGGAAGGGAGAAAGGGAGGAAGGTGAAGAGAGTAGGGAGAAGATCGGGTGGGAGGGGAAGAGGTGGAGGAAGGAAAGGAGAAGGGGGAAAGAGGAGGAAGAGGGAAAGGGAGGAAGGGGAAGAGGAACGGGGTAAGGAGAGAGGGGAAGAGATGGAGGAAGGAAAGGAGAAGGGGGAAAGAGGAGGAAGAGGGAAAGGGAGGAAGGGGAAGAGGAACGGGGTAAGGAGAGAGGAGAAGAGGTGGAGGAAGGAAAGGAGAAGGGGGAAAGAGGAGGAAGAGGGAAAGGGAAGAAGGGGAAGAGGAACAGGAGAGAGGGGAAGAGGTGGAGGAAGGAATGGAGAAGGGGGAAAGAGGAGGAAGAGGGAAAGGGAGGAAGGGAAGAGGAACAGGGTGAGAGAGAGGGGAAGCGGTGGTGGAAGGAAAGAAGAAGGGGGAAAGAGGAGGAAGAGGGAAAGGGAGGAAGGGGAAGAGGAACGGGGTAAGGAGAGAGGAGAAGAGGTGGAGGAAGGAAAGGAGAAGGGGGAAAGAGGAGGAAGAGGGAAAGGGAGGAAGGGGAAGAGGAACGGGGTAAGGAGAGAGGAGAAGAGGTGGAGGAAGGAATGGAGAAGGGGGAAAGAGGAGGAAGAGGGAAAGGGAGGAAGGGGAAGAGAGTATCATTGGTTGTCTTTTGTCCTGTTTTTCTGGTTCAAGTTCGTATTTTCTTTCTTTTGTAGTTTGTTTTGTTTTTTCCTTTCTCCTATTTTTTCTTATTCTTTGTTTGCTTGCTATGTCTAATTCGTTGTTTCTTTCTCTGTCTGTTGTGTTTTGTTTATATCTTCCTTTTCTTTCTATTTAATCTCTTTTGTCTTTTCTTACTTCTTTGCGTATATATATTTTTTTGTATATTTTTCTTTTTTTCTTTCTATCCACGTGTTTTTTGTTGTGCTTTTTTTTCTTTTTTCTGTCTATCTTCTTTTCCCCCTTTCTCTTTTCCTCTATTTATTTTATTTATTTGCGTTTTTATGTTTCCCTTTCGTTCATATTTTTTCATCTGTATTTTTTTTTTATTACGGACTGGATTAGCATTTTCGTCTTTATTTCAGTTATTATTTCCCTCTTCCCTTTATTTTCCTTATCATTTCCCTTTTTCCTTTGTTTCCTTTCATTTCCCTCTTCCCTTTATTTCCTTTATCATTTCCCTTTTTCCTTTGTTTCCTTTCATTTCCCTCTTCCCTTTATTTCCTTTATCATTTCCCTTTTTTCTTTGTTTCCTTTCATTTCCCTCTTCCCTTTATTTCCTTTATCATTTCCCCTTTTCCTTTGTTTCCTTTTATTTCCTTCTCCCCTTTCTTTTCTTTATCATTTCCCTTTTTCCTTTGTTTCCTTTTATTTCCTTCTCCCCTTTCTTTTCTTTATCATTTCCCTCTTTCTTTCGTTATTCAATTATCCTCGTTTGTTTCTTCTTTGGTTATGTGTGTTCGTGTGTCTTATTCTCATATTGTTTCGTTTTTTCATTATTTCATTTTCTCAGATTTATTGTTTTGCTTTATTTTGTCTTATCATTATTCTCTCCATTCCTCTCTTTCTCTTTACCTTCTTCTCTTTCTCTCTTTCTTTTGTGTCTGCGTCTTGAAAATCACTTTCGCGTCTTCTCTCTCTCTCTCTCTCTCTCTCTCTCTCTCTCTCTCTCTCTCTCTCTCTCTCTCTCTCTCTCTCTCTCTCTCTCTCTCTCTCTCTCTCTCTCTCTATCTCTATCTCTCTCTCTCTCTCTCTCTCTCTCTCTCTCTCTCTCTCTCTCTCTCTCTCTCTCTCTCTCTCTCTCTCTCTCTCTCTCTCTCTCTCTCTCTCTCTCTCTCTCTCTCTCTCTCATGATTTACGTTCTCATTATGGAAGATAAGTTGTTTGTAATTGTTGTTTAGTTTCTGGAGAGGGAAGAGAGGGGAGAGGAGGGAAGGAAAGGGGAGGAAAAGAGGGGAGAGGGGAGGAGAGAGACAAAGGAAGGAAGATGGGGAAGGAAATGATGAAGATATGAAGGGAAGGAAAGGGAAAAGAAAAGACAGGGATAGGAAAGGTTGAGGGAAAAGAGGGGAAAAGAGGGGAGGAAAAGAGGGGAAAGGAGAGGAAAGATAAAGACAGGAGATGGGAAAGAAGGGAAGAGAGTAGAATGGGAAGAAGAGAAGGGGAAAATTAAGGGGAAGAAAGGGAAAGGAGGGTAGGAAAGGGGAGGATGCAAGGGGAGAGAAAAGAAGAAGGAAAAATTTAGGAACAAGAAGAGGAGGAAAGCGAAGGAAAAGATGAGAGAGAGGAAGAGAGATAAAAGGAGGGTAAGAGGGAAGAGTGAGGAGGAAAAGCGAGGAAAGTAGAGGAAACGAGGGGAGAGGAAACGAAAGAGACAAAGGAGAGGAGATAGGAAAGGATGGGAAGGAGAAGAGAGGGAAGGAGAAATGGGAAAGGTAAGGGAAGAGGAGGAAAGGAACGGACGGAAAAGGGAGAAGAGAGGGAAGGAGAAATGGGAAAGGGAAGGGAAGGGAAAGGAACGGAAAGGAACGGAAAGAAGAGGATAATAAAAGAAAGAGAGAGAGAGAGAGAGAGAGAGAGAGAGAGAGAGAGAGAGAGAGAGAGAGAGAGAGAGAATGAAGAAAAAAATAAAGAAAAATTGAAAAGGAGGAAAGGAAAAGGAAATCTAGAAACTGAAAGGGAATGAAAGAAAAGGATAAAACTAAGAATAAAGAGAAATAAAGAAATACAGTGAAAAGGCAAAAGGAAAATACAGGAAAAGAGAAACAAAGAGAAAAGGGAAGAAAGAAAAGAGGGTAAAGAACAAAGAGGAAAGTAGAAACGAAGAAAGAAATTAAGGAACAAAGGAAGGAGATAGAGCAAAAATAGATAAAATGGAGGAAAGGCGAAGGAAAGGGAAGAGGAGAATGCAATAAAGGGAGGAAGAGAAGGAGGATAAGGAAAAAAAAAGAGGAAAATAGAAGAGGCGAGGAAAATAAAGATCAAGGGTACGAGATAAAGAGGAAGAGGAAAAAGGGAGAGAGAAAGAAAAGGGAGAAAAGGGAGAGAAAGAAAGGGGAGAAGAGGGAAAGAGAAGGGAGCGAAAGAAAAGGGAGAAAATGGATAGAGAAAAAAAGGAGAAAATGGATAGAGAAAAAAAGGAGAAAATGGAGAGAAAGAAGAGGGAGAGAAAGAAAGGGGATAAGACGGAGAGAGAAAGGGAGAAAGGAGAGAAAGAAAATAGGGAAGAGGGAGAAAAAGAAAGAAGAGGGAGAGAGAAAAGGGAAAAGAGGGAGAGAAAGAGAGGGGAAAAGAGGGAGAGAAAAGGGAGAGAAGGGAGAGGAGAACTATTGTGGATAAATTTCTTCACCTCCTCCTCCCCTTATCTCTCTATCTCTATCTCTCCTCCTCCTCCTCCTCCTCCTCCTCTTCGCATCTATCTTCCTTCTTTATTTCCTTCCTTTTCTCATTTCCTCTCAACATCCAAGCTTTTCTTTTTTTTTGTTTTTTTTTTTCATTTTTGCTGCGTGTGTGTGTGTGTGTGTGTGTGTGTGTGTGTGTGTGTGTGTGTGTAAAGGCGCGTGTGTGTTTTCCCAGTCCTCGTTTGGGAGTATAGTTTTATGTGTTTGTGTGCGTGCGTGTGTGTGTACGTGTCTGTGTGCGTGTGTGTGTGTGTGTGTGTGTGTGTACGTGTGTGTGTATGGGATGCGAGGTGGTTTGAATATGTCTTCCTGATTTGCATATGCGAGGGTTACTTCTCCCCT
>NW_026111582.1:35000-37500 GCF_024679095.1 Eriocheir sinensis | reverse complement strand
ACTTGTTATCTTTATTATGTTTGGTGTGCTTTTTAATCGAGTCTTTCTTACCTTTTGATGATAATGGTGATAATAGTAATAATGGTGATGATAATGATACGAGTAATATTAACACTCAAGGCACCAATTTTACGTTTCACTAATATAAACAACAACAACAACAACAACAACATTACCACCACCATCACCACCACCACCACCAACAACAACAACAGCCTCACACCTCTCTTTTGGCCACTCTATACTTATCACTATATGAGAGTAACAGTTAGCGGGCTTTTTTTTTTAATCTTCTTTTTATTGCCCTTGAGTTGCTTTCTGTGCTGTAAAAAAAAAAACTTCCTTCATAAAACCCTCCCCAGGTATTTCTTCATCAAGCGAATATTCCCCGTGTATCTTTTTTTTTCAAACTCCTCGTATTTCTAAGCTTCATCAATAACAAAGGTAAATCTCTCCCTAGGTCTCCCAATAATCACCGGTCTTAGTTACCGTAAGAAAAATAAACAAACAACTAAACTAACCAAAGTACTAATGAAGAAAAGTAATTAAGTACTCCAGGTCACTTGTACAGGTAACTCGGAGATCATCCCAACCAGGTGCAAAGTTATTCATGTTAAAGAAATCGTGCAAACTCTCCCCAGCTTCCCCGGTAAATTGGACAGGTAACTTGCACACACAGGTAACTCAAAGATCACCCCAGTCAGGCGCTGCTAAGTTAGTCTCCACAGGTAACTTGCACACCTCACTTAGAAGCCATCCCAGTAACGCGCTAAGTTCGCTCTCATCCCAAAGTTATCATGTCGTTACTCTCTAACTTGCTCAGATAACTCGTAAGCCTGCACCTGTAATTAACGAGAACTTAGTCTATATACCAGGTAGCACAGGTAAAGCAATTAGAGATACCTTTGCCAATATGACAGGTAGAGTAAGAGTTTCAAGCACATGCAAGTTAGATAATTAGTTCCCAAGCTTCTTCAGGGAACTCGTAAGTCCACACCTGTAATTAAAGAGCTTGGTATAACAAGTAAAGCAATTAGAGAAACCTTAGTGAATGTAACAGGTAAGGTAACAGTTTCAGACACATGCAAGTTAGATAATTAGTTCCCAAGCTTCTTCAGGGCACTCTTAATTAAGTCCACACCTGTAATTAAAGAGCTTGGTGTAACAGGTAAAGCAGTTGGCAAAGCCGTAGTGAATGTAACAGGTAAGGTAACAGTTTCAAGCACATGCAAGTTAGAAAATTAGTTCTCAAGCTTCTTCAGGGAACTCGTAAGGCCACACCTGTAATTAAAGAGCTTCGTATAACAGGTAAAGCAATTAGAGAAACCTTTGCCAATATAACAGGTAGAGTAAGAGTTTGAAGCACATGCAAGTTAGAAAATTACTTCCCAAGCTTCCCCGGGTAACTCATAAACTCACACCTGTAATTAAATAGTTTGGTATCACAGGTAAAGCCATTAGACATACCTTAGTCTGTAATAGGTAAAGTAGCAGGTAATGTAATAGTTTGAAGCACATGGAAGGTAGAAAATTACTCATCAGCTTCCTCAGGTAACGTGAAAACTCACACCTGTAATTAAGGACCTTATTATAACAGGTAAAGCAATTAGTGAAACCTAGGTGAACGTAAGAGGTAATTAATAGGTAAGGTTACAGTTTCAAGCACATGCAAGTTAGAAGAGTAGTTTCCAGGCTTCCTCAGGTAACTTGAAAGCCCACACCTGTAATTAAAAACCCTATTATAACAGGTAAACCAATTAGTGATACCTAGGTGAGCGTAGGAGGTAAATTAATAGGTAAGGTTACAGTTTCAAACACATGCAGGTTAGAAGAGTAGTTTCCAGGCTTCCTCAGGTAACTTGTAAACCCACACCTGTAATTAACGAGAGCTGAGTTAAGTATAACAAGTAGAACAGGTAGTAAAGCAATTAGTGAAACCTTAGACCATATAACAGGCAAGGTAACAGTTTCAACCGCATGCAAGGTAGAAAATTACTCCCAAGAATCCTCAGGTAACTTGCAAACCCACACCTGTAATTATCGAAACCTTAGCCACAGGTAAACTAACGGAACAGGTAAAATAACAGAGTAACAGAGCAGGTAACGCAACAAAAATAATCACATGCAGGTAACAAGGCAACAACAACAGCACTTCACACGCAATCAGCACCGACAGGTAACCCCGAACACCTGTACTAGACTAATCCCCCTCCTCCTCTCCCAGTAAAAGTATAGGTGACATAATAACAATAAGGGTCAGAATACGTTACATAGTCCCTCCCCAAACCCTTAACACCTGTAGTATTCGAACCTCCCTTCCCCCACCCAATAAAAGTATAGATGACAGTAACAATAGAGGTCAGAACACGTTACATTGTCCCTCCCCAAACTCCTTAACACCTGTAGTATTCGAACCCCTCCTCGCTCCCTCACCAGCAAAAGTATAAATGACATAATAAGTGTCAGAAAACCTCACATAGTTCCTCCCCAAACCCTTAAC
>NW_026111582.1:20000-27500 GCF_024679095.1 Eriocheir sinensis | reverse complement strand
CTCATCTTCCAGGGCCTCGGTTCGAATCCAGGTCAGGGAGTCGGAGATGAGCGCCGAGGCAACGCGTAAGTGAGTGTGTGTGAGAACCGATTTTGTTGAGATTGATTTTTTTAAACTTTTTTTTGTGTGTCTAATGTTTCTTCTTTTCGTCATTTATTTGGCTTGTATTTTGACGTTTTTTTCCTCCATTATCAACTACAATAATTTTTTTTTTTGTTTTTGTTTATTTTGTGTAATTTTTTTCATCGCTTGTTTCCTTGTTTGTTTTTGTTTTCATTTATTTTTGTTTGCTTTTGTTTGCTTTTTCCTCCTTTTCCTTCTTTTCCTTCATTTCTCCATTCTCTTACCTCTCCATCTTCATTCCCTTCCTCCCTCCCTTTCCATCCCTTTATCTCCCTTCTCCCCTTCCTCCCTTCATAGGTTTGCCCATATATACACTCCCTCCCCTTTCCCTCCCTCCCTCCCATCTTTCTCCCTGGTTTTTTTTCTTTTTCTGCTTTTTATTGTTTTCTCTGTCCTTTAATCTCTTTCTTTTAATCTATCACTTTTTCTTACTTATTCACTTTGTTTCTTTTGTTTGTTCTTCCTTTTCTTTGTTTGCTATTCCTTGTTTATCCTTCTCTGCTTTTATTGTTTTCTGTTTTCTTTAATCTTTCTCTTTATTCCATTGTTCACTATCACGTTATTTATTTTTTGCTTGTTTTGTTTATTTTATACTTATTCTTCTTTTCTTTGTTTGCCTTTCCCTGTTTATTCTCCTCTTACTCATTGTTTATCTTTATCCTTTTTAACATTTCCTTCTTTATTCTTTTGTTTACTTGTTTGCTTACTTTCTATATTTCTGTTTCATCCGTCCTTTCTTTGTTTGCTCTCCCTGTCTATCTTTTCCTATCTTTTGTTTTACTTTTTATAACTTTTTTTTCTCACGTATTTAATTACTTTGTTTCTCTTGTTTATCCTTCCTTTATTTCTTTACTGTTTATTATTATCCTTTTGTTTATCTATTTTGTTTGTACGTTTGTTTGTTTGCCTCCTCGTTTATCAGCTTTTGTTTGTGTCCATTATTTGTTTACTCGAAGTCTCTCTCTCTCTCTCTCTCTCTCTCTCTCTCTCTCTCTCTCTCTCTCTCAGTGGCGGCAATAGTTCAGATGTTCTCTTTACCGACAACTCAAATATTTATCTCTCTCTCCCTCCCTCCCTCCCTCCCTCTTTCTCCCCCTCCCTCCCTTCATGACACGTGGGAGAGAGGAATGGGAGAGGGAGGGGAGGGAGGTGTCAGTTCGCCTCTCCCCCTCTCTCCCTTCCCTCTCCCTCGCGCTCTCTCTTCCTGTACGTCCCCCGCCCGTCGCCTCCTCCCTTTTTCGTCCCCATTCCTCTCCCTTCATATCTTCTCCCCTCCCTTCCCTATCTCGCTACCCTCGTTTTCCCTCCCATCTCTTCCTTTCCTCCATCATTGTTTCTCTCCCATCCCCTTCCATCTCCTTTCCCCTCCCTCTCTCCATCCTTATTCTCCCTTCCCTCTCTCCCTTTTCCTCCATTCCCTTCTTTTCCCTTCCCTTCCTTCCTTCTTTTCCATTCCCATTCCCTTACCTCTCCATCCTCATTCCCTTCCTCCCTCCCTTTCCATCTCTATCTCCCTTCTCCCTTTCCTCCCTTCATATAGGTTTGCACATATATACACACCCTCCCTTCTCCCTCCCTCCCTCTCTCCCTCCCCATCTATCTCCCTTATCCCTCCCTTTCTCTCTCCCTCCCTAGCTTACCCTCTCCCTCTTCCCCTCCCTTCCCTTCTCTCCCTCCCTTCTCTCCCTTCCTTCTCCCTTCCTTCGCACGTGACTCTCCGCGGGATCTTGTCAAAGCACACGCGTCTCTCCTCCTCCTCCTCTTCCTCCTCCTCCTCCTCCTCCTCCTCCTCCTCGTCTAAGGGGGAGGATCCACTTTATTACCCACTTAGAGGCCTAAAAATTCATGCCCCTGACTCGTATTATTCACTTAAAACTCTCTCTCTCTCTCTCTCTCTCTCTCTCTCTCTCTCTCACCTGCATTTACCTGTCACCTACACCTCCTCCTCCTCCTCCTCCTGGTCGTCTTGAAGGACAGGTGTATTCGTGAGAGCTCAGGTGAACAATTCTCTCTCTCTCTCTCTCTCTCTCTCTCTCTCTCTCATTATTTCCTTTAATTTTCATCTTTTCTCTCTATTTTCTTGTTTCCTTCCTTGTTTTCTTCCTTTCATTCATTCATTCTTCCCTTCCATTATTTCCTTCCTTCCTTCCTTCATTCCTTCTTTTCTTCCCCCTTTTTTTTCCTATTTCCCATCATCTTTGTTTTCTTCTTTCCTTCCTTTGTTCCATCGTTCCTTCATTCTTTCCGTCTTTCTTTCTTTCTTTCTTTTCTTCCTTCCTTCCTTCCTTCCTTCTTTCCTTGGCAGTCCTTACTTACCACTTCTTAAAACAAAACTCCGCTAAACTTTCTCTCTCTCTCTCTCTCTCTCTCTCTCTCTCTCTCTCTCTCTCTCTCTCTCTCTCTCTCTCTCTCTCTCTCTCTCTTACGTAAACAAACAAGCAAACAAATTCTCTCCTTCCTTTCTTTTTCCTTTTTTTCCTTCATTCCTTCTTTCCCTCCTTATTTCCCTTCCTTTTTTCATTCCTTTATCCCTTCATTCCTTCCTTTCTTTCTTCCTATCTCCTCCTATTTCTTCCTATCTTCCTTTTTCCCATCTTCCATCTATACATCCTTCCCTCCTCTCCTTCCTCTCCTAACATATATTTACCTTCCTTCCCTCTCACTCCTTCTTTCCTTCCTTTCTTTCCTTCCTTCACCCAAAAACAAAAGAGCAAAAGCAGAGAAAGAGAAGGAGAGAAAGGGAGGAAAAAGGCGAGAAATGCTGGGAGGGAAAGCAAGCAAGGAGAGAGGCAAGGAGTACAGGCGAAGAGGAGGAGAGAAAAGGAAGACATGGGGAGAGGGGAGAGGGGAAATGGGGAGAGAGAAGGGAGATAAAGGAGGAAAAGGTGGAAAGAACAAGAAAGAGAAAGAGACAAGCAGTAGAGTCGAAGAGGAGGAGAGAAGAGGTAAGGTGGGGAGAAAGGGAGAAGGGAGATGGGGAGAAAGGGGAAAGGGGGAGAGGGGAGAAAAGGAAGATAAACGAAAGATAAAGAAAAGAAGAACAAGCAAGGAGAGAGTAAGAGAGAGACAAGTAGTACAGACGAAGAGGAGGAGAGGGGTTAAGGGGACATGGGGAGAAAGGGGAGAGAGAGAGGGGAGAGAAAGGGGAGAGGGGAGAAAAGGGAGATAAACGAAAGATAAAGAAAAGAAGAGCAAGCAAGGAGAGAGAGAGAAAGAGAGAGACAAGGATTGTACAGACGAAGAGGAGGAGAGAAAAGGGACATGGGGAGAAAGGGGAGAGAATGGGGAGTGGGGAGAAAAGGGAGATAAACGGAAGATAAAGAAAAGAAGAGGAAGCAAGCAGAGAGAGAGGAGTACAGACGAGGAGGAGAAGGGTTAAAGGGACATAGGGAGACAGGGGAGAGAGAGAGGGGAGAGAAAGGGGAGAGGGGAGAAAAGGGAGATAAACGGAAGATAAAATAAGAGGAAGCAAGCAGAGAGAGAGAGGAGTACAGACGAGGAGGAGAAGGGTTAAGGGGACATAGGGAGAAAGGGGAGAGAGAGAGGGGAGAGAAAGGGGAGAGGGGAGAAAAGGGAGATAAACGGAAGATAAAGAAAGAAGAGGAAGCAAGAGAGAGGAGTACAGACGAGGAGGAGAAGGGTTAAAGGGACATAGGGAGAAAGGGGAGAGAGAGAGGGGAGAGAAAGGGGAGAGGGGAGAAAAGGGAGATAAACGAAGATAAAAGAAGAGAAGCAAGCAGAGAGAGAGGAGTACAGACGAGGAGGAGAAGGGGAGAGGGAGAGGAGGAGAGGGAGAAAGGGAGATAAACGAAGATAAAGAAAAGAAGAGCAAGCAAGAGAGAGAGAGTACAGACGAGGTGGAGAAGGTTTCAAGGGACATCGGGAGAAAGGGGAGAGAGAGAGGGGAGAGAGAAAGGGGAGAGGGGAGAAAAAGGGAGATAAACGGAAGATAAAGAAAAGAAGAGGAAGCAAGCAGAGAGAGAGGAGTACAGACGAGGAGGAGAAGGGTTAAGGGGACATAAGGAGAAAGGGGAGAGAGAGAGGGGAGAGAGAAAGGGGAGAGAGATATAGTACCTTGCCGCTGGTGGGGAGAGCCATGAAGCAGGTTGCAAATAGCCGGAGCAAATAATGAGACTCTCGAACTGCATTACTTCACCATATCAACGCTTTGCAATATTGTTCCTCCCTCTCCCTCTCCCTCTCCCTCTCTCCCTTGGCAGTTTGATGAGTCTAAAGGAGGAGAGAAGGGGAGAGAAGAGGAGAGAAGAGAGAGAGAGAGAGAGAGAGAGAGAGAGAGAGAGAGAGAGAGAGAGAGAGAGAGAGAGAGAGAGAGAGAGAGAGAGAGAGAGAGAGAGAGAGAGAGAGAGAGAATGCAAATAGATTAAAGGGTAGAAGGGAAAGAGAGAGAGAGAGAGAGAGAAGGGGAGCAGAGAATGAAATATGAACAGAAAGATAGAGAAAGAGAGAGAGAGAGAGAGAGAGAGAGAGAGAGAGAGAGAGAGAGAGAGAGAGAGAGAGAGAGAGAGAGAGAGAGAGAGAGAGAGAGAGAGAGAGAGAGAGAGAGAGTCTTCAGGAACCCGCCCTCAAAGACTGGATAGATTATGTAAATCCACAACTCACTTTTAAACAAGATATTCACGTGAGAGAGAGAGAGAGAGAGAGAGAGAGAGAGAGAGAGAGAGAGGGGGTGAAAGGATAACCACATCAACAAGAAACAACAAGAAAAACAACTATGATAATCACCACTATTTCTTTAACCACCACCTCCACCACCTCCACCACCACCACCACCACCACTATATAAATGTAACGACCCAACCACAATTGCATAATAAATTCACCACCATTATTATTACACACACACACACACACACACACACACACACACACACACACACACACACACACACATTTACGTAAACAAAGATATCATAACTAAATAAATAAAGAGAAAAAAAACATAAAAAATAAAGGGTAAGGATTGGCAACATAGAGAGAGAGAGAGAGAGAGAGAGAGAGAGAGAGAGAGAGAGAGAGAGAGAGAGAGAGAGAGAGAGAGAGAGAGAGAGAGACGGTGAAATGAGAAAGTATAGAGAATAAACAAGAAAGAGATTTATCAAAGCGACACACACACACACACACACACACACACACACACACACACACACACACACATGGCGGAGTTACTGACTTGCGTGCTTTGTGAACAGAGAGAGAGAGAGAGAGAGAGAGAGAGAGAGAGAGAGAGCAATGGTTGTAGGGGGTGACATACGGAATACTGATGATACGACTCTCTCTCTCTCTCTCACTCTCTCTCTCTCTCTCCCTTGATCGGCACTCCAGCCACGTCTAACAGTGTCGAGGTGTCATTATATTATTCTCTCTCTTGCCTAATCGATACTCGGGTTAAAGTTGGTTGGGTATTAGCGGCCCTGTGTGTGTGTGTGTGTGTGTGTGTGTGTGTGTGTGTGTGTGAGTGTGTGTGTTGCTAGGTTATGTATAGTGTGCGTTAGATAAGTGTGGCTAATGTTTTTTTTTTTTTTTCAGTAAGTGTGATGTCTTAGGACTGTTGTTGTTGTTGTTGTTGTTGTTGTTGTTGTATATACTATTGCTACTAATATTGATACTTCTACTACTATTGTTACTTCTACTACTACAAATATTACTACTTCTACCACCACTACTACTACTACTACTACTACTACGACTACTACGACTACTACTACTATTACTACTACTACTACTACTATTACTACTACGACTACTACTACTATTACTACTACTACTACTACGACTACTACTACTACGACTACTACTACTACTACTACTATTACTACTACTACTACACTGATAAATGAGCAGTTACAGTGACACGTGTTGGTGATAGTGACGGTGATGGTGAATGACGATTGGTGATAGTGAGTGACGTGATAGGGGTGAGTGATGGTGAGGGATGGTGTGATTGTGAGTGAGATAGTGTGGTTGTGAATGACATAGTGTGATTGTAAGATAGTGTGATTGTGAGTGAGATAGTGTGATTGTGAATGATATAGTGTGATTGTAAGATGGTGTGATTGTGAGTGAGATAGTGTGATTGTGAATTATATAGTGTGATTGTAAGATAGTGTGATTGTGAGTGAGTGTAATTGTGAGTGAGATAGTGTGATTGTGAATGATATAGTGTGATTGTAAGATAGTGTGATTGTGAGTGAGTGTAATTGTGAGTGAGATAGTGTGATTGTGAATGAGATAGTGTGATTGTGAGTGAGATAGTGTGATTCTGAGTGAGATAGTGTGATTGAGAGTGAGATAGTGTGATTGTGAGAGCGTGTGATTGTGAGATACTGTGATTCCGAGTGAGATAGTGTGATTGTGAGTGAGATAGTGTGATTGTGAGTAAGATAGTGTGATTGTGAGTGAGATAGTGTGATTGTGGATGAGATAGTGTGATTGTGAGTGAGATAGTGTGATTGTGAGTGAGATAGTGTGATTGTGAGTGAGATAGTGTGATTGTGAGTGAGATAGTGTGATTGTGGATGAGATAGTGTGATTGTGACTCAGATAGTGTGATTGTGACTCAGATAGTGTGATTGTGAGTGAGATAGTGTGATTGTGGGTGAGATAGTGTGATTGTGAGTGAGATAGTGTGATTGTGGGTGAGATAGTGTGATTGTGAGTGAGATAGTGTGATTGTGAGTGAGATAGTGTGATTGTGAGTGAGATAGTGTGATTGTGAGAGATAGTGTGATTGTGAGAGAGATAGTGTGATTGTGAGTGAGATAGTGTGATTGTGACTGAGATAGTGTGATTGTGAGTGAGATAGTGTGATTGTGGGTGAGATAGTGTGATTGTGAGTGAGATAGTGTGATTGTGAGTGAGATAGAGTGATTGTGAGTGAGATAGTGTGATTGTGGATGAGATAGTGTGATTGTGACTGAGATAGTGTGATTCTGAGTGATAAAGTGTGATTGTGAGTGAGGTAGTGTGATTGTGAGTAAGATAGTGTGATTGTGAGTGATAAAGTGTGATTGTGAGTGAGGTAGTGTGATTGTGAGTAAGACAGTGTGATTGTGAGTAAGAGAGTGTGATTGTGAGTAAGATAGTGTCATTGTGAGTGAGATAGTATGATTGTGAGTGAGATGGTGTGATTGTGAGTAAGATAGTGTAATTGTGAGTAAGATAGTGTCATTGTGAGTGAGACAGTATGATTGTGAGTGAGGTAGTGTGATTGTGAGTAAGATAGTGTTATTGTGAGTGAGATAATGTGATTGTGAGTGAGATAGTATGATTGTGAGTGAGGTAGTGTGATTGTGAGTAAGATAGTGTGATCGTGAGTGAGATAGTATGATTGTGAGTGAGATAGTGTGATAGTGAGGT
>NW_026111582.1:10000-12500 GCF_024679095.1 Eriocheir sinensis | reverse complement strand
TTCCCTTCCCTCTTTTTTTTCTTCCTCTTTTCTCTTTCTTCTTCCTCTTTTCCTCTTATCAAGTTTCCCTTTTTTCCTTTCTGACTTTTTTTTTCTCTCCCTCTTTATCCCTTCACTTTCGATTTCTTTCTTTTCCTCCTCTATTTTCCCTTCCCTCTTTATTCTTCCTCTTTCCTCTTTCTTCTTCCTCTTTTCCTCATATCAATTTTCCCTCTTTTCCTTTTTGATCTTTTCTTTTTCTCCCCTTACTTTCAACTTCTTTCATTTCCTTCATTATTTTCCCTTCCGTCTTTTCCTCCCCTCTCTTTTTTCCCTCCCTCTTTTCCCCCTTTACACCCCCTCTTTTTCCCCTCCCTCTTTTCACCGCTCTTTTTCCACCCTCTCTTCCCTCCCCATCTTTTCCCTCCCTCTTCTTTCCCCTCTTTTCCTCCCACTTTTTCCTCTTTTTCTCCTTCTCTTTCACCCCCTCCCTCTTTTTCCTTCCCTCTTCTTTCCCCTTCCTCTTTTTTTCTCTTTTTCCTTCCCTCTCTCTTCCTCCTTTTTCTTCTTCGGGCGAGTCCATTCCTTGATTATGGGGCGGAGGAGGGGTAGAGGGGGAGGGAGAGGGGAGAAGGGGGATCCTGCGAATATTTTTTTTTTGGGGGGGGGTGGGCGAGGAGGGAAGGGGCGAGTCCATTTCCAGTAAGAGGTGGGGGGAGTCCTCCTCTTCTTCCTCTTCCTCCTCTTCCTCTTTGATGTGTTTTGAGAAGTCCATTTGCTCAAGTAGGGGAGTCCACGTGGGTGTAGGGGTGGAGGGGAGGAGGAGGGGAGGGAAGAAAGGAGAGGGTGGTGGGAAGGGGTTATAGGGAGGGAGGAAGAGGGGTGGTAGTTTGTGTATGTGTGTGTGTGTGTGTGTGTGTGTGTGTGTGTGTGTGTGTGTGTGTGTGTGTGTGTTTGTGTCAGGAGCAGTGGGTTGAACTTGCTGCATAAATCAGTGTTCAGAATAAGTTTTACTCTTTCTCTCTCTCTCTCTCTCTCTCTCTCTCTCTCTCTCTCTCTCTCTCTCTCTCTCTCATAATTATAGTTTTATTTTAATTTCTTACGTAGTTTTCTTTACTTTGTTTCTTCTTATTTTCTTTTTTTCTATTTTCTCTTATTTTCTTATTATTTACTTTTATTTTCTTCGTTTATTTTCTGATTATGTGTTTGTGCTATCTCTCTTTACCTCTTTTTATTACTTTCTTCTTTATCCTTTTTATCTTTATTACTACCATTTCCTCCTTCCTTCCTTCCTCTCTTCCTTTCTTCTTTTAACAAACTAAGGAATCCAGCAAAACAATCACTTTCTCCTCCTTCCTTCCTTCCTCTCTTCCTTTTTTCTTTTAACAAACTAAGGAATCCAGCAAAACAATCACTTTCTCCTCTTCCTCTTCTTTCCTCCTCTTCCTTTCTTCCCTTTTTTTCCCTCCTACATTTTTCTCGTCCTTCCCTTTTCCCTTTTCCTTCCTATTTCTTGATAAGCTTTCCTTCCATTTGTATATATTTTTCCTCTTCTTCCTTCCATCTATCCTTCTTGCTAATCTATCCTATATGTTCATCTTAATCTATTTCTTCACTTCCTTTCTTTCTCTCCTTTTCAGCCTTTCCTCTCTTTCCCTTCCTCTCCTTCCTCTTCTTCGACCTACACTACTTCCCCCTTTTCTTTCCTCTCTCCTTCCCTCTCCCTTCTTTCCCTTTTCCCTACCTCTCTCCTTCCATTCTTTTCTTCCACTTCCACTTATCTCTCCTATCTACCTTCCTTTCTTCCCTCTTCCTCTCCTCCATTCCTTCCCTCCCTTCCCCTCCCTTCATCATTCAGTACGCTTTTCTCTCCTTTCTTCCTCTCTTTTATCCCCTCTTCTTCCCTGCCTCACTATCTTCCTCCTTTATCCTTCTATCTTTCCTTTATCAATATCTTCCCTCTTTACTTTCTGCCTCGTCTCTCCTATCTTTCTTTTCCCTCATCTCTCTTTCCTACACTTCATTCTATCCTTCCCTCGTTCTTCCTTCGTTTCCTTCCTTCCCTCTTTCTGCTTCTCCCCTTTCTTTCTTCTGGCTTTCCTTCACTTCTCTCCATTTTCTAATCTTTATCCGTTTCCTCTCCCCTCTTCTTCCATTTTTCCTTTTCTATTTCCTTCTTTCCTTATTTTAACTTTCCTTCCTTCACTTTCTTCCCTCCTTCCTTCCTTTCTTTCTTCCCTCATTCCTTTCTTTCTTTCTTCTTTCCTTCTGTTAACTCCTTCCTTCCTTATCTTAACTATCCTTCCTTCACTTTCTTCCCTCCTTCCTTTCCTCCTTTCTTCCCTCTCTCCTTCCTTTCTTTCCTTTCTTCCTTCCTTCTGTTAACTCCTTCCTTCCTTATCTTAACTATCCTTCCTTCACTTTCTTCCCTCCTTCCTTCCTTTCTTTCTTCCTTCATTCCTTCCTTTTTTTCTTCTTTCCTTCTGTTAACTCCTTCCTTCCTTATCTTAACTATCCTTCC
>NW_026111582.1:0-7500 GCF_024679095.1 Eriocheir sinensis | reverse complement strand
TACTACTACTACTACTACTACTACTTCTACTACAAAAAAACATACACACAAAAAAACGAATTAAGAAAGCAAAAAAATCCACAAAAAAATAAGAAAAACAAAAACAAACGAAGAAATAAATAAATAAAAAGAAAAGAAAAGAAAAAGAAAAACTAAATAAAAACTAACAAAGAAAAAACAAACAAAACAAACGACAAAATTGAGTCAAAAATCTTGAAACTGTTTTCGGGTAAATTTTATTCCAAGCGTCGAGGAAGGAAGCGAAGGGGGGGAGGGGGAGGGGGGAAGGGGAGGGAGGGAGAGAGGGAGGGTGGGAGGGAGGGAAGGGAGGAAGGAAAGGAAGAGAAGGAAGAAAACGACGGAGGAACGGGAGGGGGAAAGGGAGGAGGGAGGAAGGAGAGGGAAGGAAACGAAGGATGAAGGGTTAGAGAGGAGGAGGAGGGTAGGGGAGGAGTAAGGAAGGAGGAAGAAAGGGAAGAGAGAAAGAGGGAGGGGTGAAGGAAGGAAGGGGGAGGAGTGAGGTAGGGAGAGAAGGAATCGATGGAGTGGAAGTGAAAGGGGAGAGGTATGTAGGAAGAGGTGATGGAAGGATGGGAGGAAGAGAAGGAAGGAGGCGAAGGACAGAAGATGGGGATGGAAGGGGAGGAGAGAAGAGAGAAAAGGAGGAAAAGGAAGGAAGGAAGAATATGTGGAGAAACGAAAAGGAAGGAAGGAAAGGAAGGAGAAATGAGGAGAGAGGGGAACACAGGAGGAGAGGAAAGAGAAGAGAAGAAAGTGAATGGAGGAAAAGAAGAAAGAGAGGGAAGGAAAAAGAGGAGAATGTAAGAGGAGAGAGGAGAGAGAAGAGAGAAGGGTATTAAGGAAGAAAGAATAAGAGAGAGAAATGGGTGAGAGAGAGAGAGAGAGAGAGAGAGAGAGAGAGAGAGAGAGTGTGTGTGTGTGTGTGTGTGTGTGTGTGTGTGTGAGGGGAAGGGGGTGGAGAGGACGAGCAGTGTTGCCAGTCTGAGGTTTAAAAAAGCGAGCAAGAAAAACAATTGGTTGAGTAGAGTTGGCAACACTGTCGACCGTCACTTCCTCTCTTACTTATTTTAACTTTTTTTTTATTATTTTTGTGTCATTTATTTTTGTTTTATTTTATTTTTTGTTGATTTATTTTTTTCGTATTTGCTTTTTTAATGCTTTGTTTTGTTTTTAGTTTTTTTTTTCTATTTTTTCGTTCATGTTGTTTTATTTGTTTTGTTTGTTTTGTTGCTTTGTTTTTCCTGTTTTTGCTTTTGTTATTTTTTTTCTAATGTGTTTTTTTTTGTGTGTGGTTTGGTTCGCATTCTTATTCCCTATATTATTTTCAGTTTTTTTTTTGTTTGTTTGTTTTTTACATTTCTTTTCTTTGGATATATTGCAATTGTTTTTGTCTATGTTATTATTATTTTGTTATTTTTTATATTGTTGTTCAATACTGTGTTTTTTTTTTGTTGTTGTTTTTTACCTTGATGTATTTTTCATCATTGATTGTATTTCTATTTTATTAACTTCATTCATGTGTCGATGTATATAAATATGTTTGTGTGTTCAGTTTAACTTCTTTCTTTTTATTCTTTTTTTCCCCCCTTCGTAAATATCTATCTCTTGTTATCTATCATTCAAGTTGTCTATGTCTATTTATCTCTCTGTTCATCTATCTATTCTACCAATCTATCTACATATCTGTTTATTATTGTCTATCTTCCTCTTTATCTCTATTCAGTATATATTCCTTTTCTCTTTAATCTCTCTCTCTCTCTCTCTCTCTCTCTCTCTCTCTCTCTCCAGTTTATCAGCTTTTATCTTATTCTTCTTTGTGCTAATTCCTTCCTTCCTTCGTTAATCCCAAATGCTCTTTAAATATTCATTCTATAATTCTTCCTGCATTCTCCTCCTCCTCTTCTTCCTCCTCCTCCTCTTTATCTCTTCTATTCATCTATTCCTTTATCCATCCGCTCATCTCTCTGTTATCTGCTTGTCTGTTTGTACCCCTTACTTAGTGAAAATGGGTTAGTAGTAGAGGTAGTAATAGTAGTAGTAGTAGTAGTAGTAGTAGTAGTAGTAGTAGTAGTAGTAGTAGTAGTTGCTGTTCCTTCTCCTATATTCCTTTTTTCTTCTTCTAATAATCTCTTCCATCTTTCCTCCATATTACCATCCGCTCTTCCTCCTCCTCTTCCTCCTCTTCCTCCTCCTCTTCCTCTTCCTCCTCCTCCATACTTTCCTCTAAGCAAATAAGATCGATTAACCTTAGGGTACGAATGAGAGAGAGAGAGAGAGAGAGAGAGAGAGAGAGAGAGAGAGAGAGAGAGAGAGAGAGAGAGAGAACTTAACAGCCAGCATTGACATTTGAGGCGTGAAGGAAGAAGGAGGAGAAGGAGGAAGAAGAAGAAAAGGAGGAAGAGAAAAAAAAAGAGCGTGACAAGAGAGAATTTGGGGAACGGAGGAAAAATGAATGATGGAGGAAATAAAGATAAGAGAATAAGACACCAAAGAAAGAGAAAATCAAGAAGCGAATTTGGTAACGAAGTGCAAAAAAGAAGAAGCGAAGAAAAGAAAGAAAGGAAGAAAATAATAAAAGAAAAAATGCGAGGGAGAGAAAAGATGAAGGAAAGAAACTGAAGGAAAATTATGAAAAGAATGGAAAAATAAACGCAAAGACAAAGAACGAAAATAAAAATGATGATAAAAGAGGAAATGGAAGAATATGGAGGGAAACAGAAGGATAGAAAAAAAAGAAAAGGAAAAGAAAAAAGAAGAGGAAGAAGACGTGGAGAAAACAGTGTAAGCAAGAGAAGAATGAAATGAGGAAGAGGAAGAGAGAGAAAAAAAGAGACATAAGAGGAAAAGGGAAATCAAGAGGAAAAGAAGAGGTGGAAAGAAAAAGAAAAAAAAAGAAAACTGTAAAGCAAAGAACTGGAAAAGACAAAAAAAAGAATAAGAGGAATGAGAGAAAGCAAGAAAAAAGAGGAAGAAGATGAATATAAAGAATGTAAGATAATAAAAGCAAGTAAAAAAAAAAAAAAAAAAAAAAGATAAAGAAACGGGAAAAAAGAAAGGGAAGAAAAAGAGTAAGAATGTGAAGCGAAGTAAAGGAAAAGACAGTCAAAGAAAAGAAGACAAAGAAAATAAAGACGAACAAGAATGAGAAGAATAACAATGAGAACCAAAGGAAAGGGAAGGAAAAGAATGGAATAGGCGAGAGAATTAAAGAAAGAGGAAGAGGTTAGGAAGAAGAAAAGGAAAGGACGAAAAAAGAGGAAATGAGGAATAAAGTAAGACGAAGAATGGAATAACAGGAAGAAGGAAGGAAAGAGGAAGAGGAGGAGGTAAAGAAGAGGGGAAGACAAAAAATGAGAAGTAAAGGAAAATAAGACAGCAACAGAAAGGAATAAGAAGAGGAGAAATAAGAAAAGTAGTAGAAAGAGAAGGAGGAAATAAGAACGAAGAATAGAAAAGAAGGAAGGAAGAGGAAAAATATAAAGTAGAGTAAAGAAAAGACAGGCAGAGAAAGGAATAAGAGGAAGAGAAATAAGGAAGAGGAAGAGGAAAAGAAGAGGAAAAAAAGAAAGAAGAAAAGAATGACGAAAAGAAAGAAAGAAAGTTAAGTAAAGAAAAGGCAGTAAAAGGAAGGAATAAGGAAGAGGAAGAGGAAAAGGAAGAGGAAAAAAAGAACGAAGAAAAGAAAAGAACGAAGGAAGAGGAAGAAGCAGAGTAAAGAAAGGAATAAGAAGAAGAGGAATAAGGAAAGGAAGAGGAAGAGGAAGAGGAAAAGAAAGAGGAGTTTATCGAAGTGGTTTGAACTCGCGAACGGAGCAGTTGAGGCTCCATAACACCTGTCTCGGGGCCTCATTAACATAGGTAATGAGGAGTGGACAGTTCCTCCTCCTCCTCCTCCTCCTCCTCCTGAGGTGTGGAAGGAGGGAGGGTCGGAGGAAAGGGAAGACATGTAGGAAACAGGAGGAGGAAGTGGAAGGAGGAAATGACATGAAGGTAATGAGAAGGAAGGAGGAGGAGGAGGAGGAGGAGGAGGAGGAGGAGGAGGAGGTGGAGGAGGAGGAGGAGGAGGAGGAGGGGGGTGACGGTAATAAAGGAGAATTAAAGGCGAAAGAAAACGAGGATATACATAATAAAAAAGAGCAGTACTTGGAACACACACACACACACACACACACACACACACACACACACACTTACACAAGCATGCGGGAAAGGTGGTATTTTAGGTAAACAAGCGATGGTATCAGATAAAACACACACACACACACACACACACACACACACACACACACACATACACATACACACACACACACACACACATACACACACACACAGTTTCCGGTCTAAGTATCACATGCCTTCCTAATTGTCGCTTGAAATACTGATCTTCAAAGTAAATAAAAAGTTTGAAAATCAGTAAAATCAGATGATAAAAAAAAACAGACCCGTGTTTGTATCGAGTTTGATGATGGTGATGATGATGATGATGATGATGATGATGGTGATGATGATGATGATGATGATGATGGTGGTGGTGGTGGTGGCAATAATTACTGTTTTTTTTTTTTTTTACTACTATTACTGCGACTACCACTACTTCTTCCGCTACTACTACTACTACTACTACTACTACTATTACCACCACCACCACTGCTACTACTACCACGTCTACTACTACCACCACCACCACCACTGCTACTACTACTACTACTACTACTACTACCACTACTACTACTATAAATTATATCGCTATTGTTACTGTTGCTTTCAATGTTGCCTTTGCAGTTGTTGTTGTTGTTGTTTTGTCCTTAAAGGGAACCGAACCCGTTTAGGGACCGAATTCTCTTGGACGTCCCGTTAGTAGCGGAGTGACCCGAAAAGGAGGAGGAGGAGGAGGAGGAGGAGGAGGAGGAGGAGGAGGAGGAGGAGGAGGAGGAGTAGGAGAAGGAGGAGGAGGAGGAGGAGGAGGAGGAGGAGGAGGAGGAGGAGGAGGAGGAGGAGGAGGAGGAGGAGGAGGAGGAGATGGAGGAGGAGGAGAAGGAGGAGAGGTAAGAGGAGGAAAAGAAGAAAGAGGAGGAGGAGGGCTAGAAGGAAAAGGAAGAGGAGGGGGAAGAGGAGGAGGAGGAAGAGAAGGAAGAGGAGGCGAAAGAGAAGGAAGAGGAGGAGGAGGAGGAGGAGGAGGAGGAGGAGAAGAAAGAGGAGGAAGAGGAGGAGGAGGAGAACCAAATAAAAGATGACGAACAAGAGGAGTAGAATGAAGTAGAAAAGAAGAAGGAGGAGGAGGAGGAGGAGGAGGAGGACGAGGAGGAGGAGGAGCAGGAGCAGAAAGAGGAGGAAGAGGAGGAGGAGGAGAACCAAATAAAAGATGACGAACAGGAGGAGTAGAATGAAGTAGAAAAGAAAAAGGAGGAGGAGGAGGAGGAGATCAACTTTGTCAAATCCACGTGAATTATAATTATCTACCTGCCTCCGCGTCCTCATTACCTGGCTGACTAATTGCTTCTTACCTGTGTGTGCCAATTAACTCTCTCTCTCTCTCTCTCTCTCTCTCTCTCTCTCTCATTATTTTTTACTATTATCATTATTATTATTTATCTGTTGTTTATTTTTCTCTTATCAGATCAAAGTAATTAGACACTTCCTTCTTCATGTGTGTGTGTGTGTGTGTGTGTGTGTGTGTGTGTGTGGTGTGTGTGTGTGTGTGTGTGTGTGTGTGTGTGTGTGTGTGTGTGTGTGTGTGTGTGTGTGTGTGTGTGTGTGTGTTACTCTTCCTGTCTGTTCGTCCGTTAAACGTGTGTGTGTATGTTTGTGTGTGTGTGTGTGTGTGTGTGTGTGTGTGTGTGTGTGTGTGTGTGTGTGTGTGTGTGTACCTTATTGCACCTCATCTACCTACCAGTCAAGCAGGTAACAATTAAGGTGAGTCATCATCCGTCTCTCATATACACACATAAACATCACCATTTTCATCATCATCATCATCATCATCATCATCATCATTGTAACTTCATGATATGCTTTCCTTTCTTCTTCCTTTCTTTGTTTATATCTTTCTTTATTTTATCTTCATTTCCTTCTTCATTTTATTCTTAACACACCTGGCTAACTATTTTTTTTTTCATATTATAGATAACTTCATATATTCTCATTAACTTTTTTTTCTCTTACCTTTTACTTACATGATATTTTTCCTGATTGTTTTTTTATTTGTGTTTCATTTTCTATTTCTTTTATTTCTATATCTACCTGCTTCTTTTTTATATATATTTTATCAACCTGCTTATCTATAATTATCTATCTGTCTACCTGTCTATCTACAATCTATATGGCTGTCTATATTTTTTGTCTATCTACCTATATCTATCTGTATTTATCAATCAATCTGTATCTATCTTTCTACCAATGTATCTGTCTATCTATCTATCTATCTATCTTTCTTTCTTTCCTTTTCTTTCTTTCTTTCTTTCTTTCTTTCTTTCTATCTATCTATCTATCTATCTATCTATCTATCTCTCTATCTATCTATCTATCTATCTATCCCTTACCAGTTACTTGACCCTCATCCTCCCTTCTACCAAATAGCCTCCTCCTCCTCCTCCTCCTCCTGAGTCACCGGTCACACAAGTGGTCAAGTGATCGTAATCTTTATCTGGTTTTATACGGAGGAGGAGGAGGAGGAGGAGGAGGAGGAGGAAGAGGAGGAGGGAGGAAGAGATGAGTAGCCGGCTGTAGTTTATGCTTTTTTTCTCTTTTTAAACTATTGGAGAAGAAAAAATGTTGGAATAATTCAGGTGGAAATACGAAAATGATGATGATGATGAAGAGAAAGTGAAAAGGAGGAGAAAAAAATAAGTATGAAGAATAATGAATGGAAATGAAAATGAAAAAAAAAGAAAAACTAATACGAAGACTAAGAGGGAATATAAAAAGAAGGAAATAGGAAAATACGAAAAATGAAGAAAATTGGAGAAAAGGAGAAAAAAATACGAAGATGGTGAAGAAAAATGAAAAAGAAGAAGAAAAAGAGAATTACAAGGACGAAGATTAAGATAAAAGAAGAAGAAAGGAAATAGGAAAATACGAATAGTGGAGAAAAATGGAAAAAAAATAGAAAGGAAAAAAAGAGATACGAAGATGATGAAGGAAGATGAAAAAGAAGAAGAAAAAGAGAACTACGAAGAAGATTAAGATAAAAGAAGGAAGAAATGACAGAAAAAAATCGAATAGTGAAGAAAAATAGAGAAAAAAATAAGATAATGAAGAAAAACGAAAAACAAAAGAAAAAGAGAAACCCGAAGATAAAAGAAGAAGAAAGAAAATAGAAAAATGTGAATAGTGAAGAAAAATGAAAAAAAGAAAAACAAAGAAATAGTATCCATCACCACCACCACCACCACCATCATCATCATCATCATCACCATCATCGTCGTTATCTCTCACTACGTATTTTTCTATTACAAACTTTTTCCCGCCCTCCGTTTT
>NW_026111581.1:440000-480547 GCF_024679095.1 Eriocheir sinensis | reverse complement strand
CATCTCTCTCTCTCTCTCTCTCTCTCTCTCTCTCTCCTCTCTCTCTCTCTCTCTCTCTCTCTCTTTATCTTTAATTCCTTACTCCAAGAGTGTTGAGGGAGTGTCGCCTGCTTTACTCATTTGTGAGAACATCAAAATTCAGTCCATATTTTGGTTCATTTATGCAAGAATCCTTTGTAATGAAGCATCATTCCTGTGCTGCCTGAGTAAAACACATAAATCCCTTTAATAGTAATGCAAAATTTCGCAAAAATTGAACCATCACTTTACTTGAGGATGCCACTGAGCCGTTCTTTGAGAAGGGTTTGCTCGTTGTCTCTTTTGAAAAAGTAACTATTGTAGAACATTTATTGTGGATTCCTTTTTCACTTACCAGTCTGCATCTCTCCGTTTAATGTTTTACTTCCAAATACTCTAAAAAAACCTGAGTTTGAGGGGAAAGGAACACTGAGAAATGTGTGAGACTAAATATATTTATTTCACTCCACATAAGAAATAGAAAGGTTTCCACTTTGTGACAAAAAAAGATCCCTCAGATCGGTTGAGGCACACCAGAGTTATGTCCTTCTGATTGGCAAAACAACAACAGTGTTGAGATGTAGGGCATTTAAAGTTTGAGGCATAGCTGAGCGCACCATTTAAAGTCATGTATTAGGGTTGCCTTACATATCAGTGCGACGCCCCCTTAACTTCTTTTTTTATGTGGTCTATAGCGCCGGTAGGCTTTTTCCTTAGGGGCCTGATGCTTGGCCCGAGCCCGTCATGGCGCAGGCAATTGTTTATAGCGGCACCATTGTTATTGGCTCATGCTGCCCCCCAGAGCTCATTCTTTATTTCACTTGTGCTGTACAGCTTCTTCTTGAGTCGGATTGATTGGTGGTCTTCAGGAAAGCGTGTGGGTAGTCTTAGGCCACTCAGCGGTGACTGAAGAATCCCAGGTGGTTAGTGGTGGATTTGAACCCACATCATGGACAATGCACCGAATGTGGGGCCGGCACGCTAACCACTCAGCCACCCAGGAATCTGTGGAAGTTGGAAATGCTGGCATTGTAGTATTGTTTTGATCATGGGTTTTTTCCATTCATTCATTCATCTTTGACGCCTGCTCCTAGGAGCTCCCGCCAGGGGGTGGCCACGGTAGAAGTCTCCATCTCTCTCTATCCGGACACTCCCTCCTTGCCAGCTCAGAGTTTCTCAAGGATCCTTCCCCCCTCTCCCTGATATACTCCTGCACCCTGTCTCTCAATTTCACTGGAGGTCGTTCTCTAACTTTTCCACATTTGGAATAAATTAGTTCATAGTAGGGGAGAGCAGTGATGATTTGGACAGTGGGATGGTCCAGCCATAGCACTTATTGTAAAGTGTATGGGACTGAGTGCCACGAGATTTTGTGTGAATGTGCAAAACTTTGTTGCCTTGGCCCACAAAGGGACAACTACGCCCTCAAAGCTGTTCTTTTCGATGCAAGTCCGATTTTATGTTTTTTTGCATCTCGTATATAATATTTTCAGGGTGTATTGTAAGCTTTCACCTCAAAAACATGGCAATTAACGAAATGTAAATTATTTTGGTGACGCAGCGATGCACGGCGAAGGTATTGCCTTATAACACAATCACCCAGCTCTCATGCTGGAAAAGGAGTGTGACCACACATTTGCTCTTTAGAGTCATGATGATTCGGACAGATGATTTTTTCATGATTTTTATTAAACTTATATCAATTTAAACACTATAGGTGTTGCAACGGTTATAAAAAGGTTAATTTGGTTGATTTATATTCAGATATTATGCTTGTGGGAAGAGAAGGAAGCCATAATACCAAAATTTTTTAGATATTTCTTGTAGTTCTTTTTATTTTTTTCCCCTATAAATAATGAGAGGATACTTTTGTCCTTATACAAATGTTTTATAGTAGATATAATCTTGTTTATTAGCCAATCAAACTTAAGTTATATAAATATTAAGCCGAGTAATATGAGTGTCCGTACCATCCCACCTCCCTGGCCGAACCATCACCACGGGTGGGGATGGTTCGGACGATTTAGAAACTTGTCTTTCATCACCTACATCTGAAAACTGGAAATGGCTACGGGTGTCATATTAACAACCTAAAGAGCCAAAGGATGAAGGAACATTTTGAGATCAACAAAATTACACCACTTCTTAAACTTTTTTTTCTAAAAATATTTTTCTAAAAAGTGGCTGAATCATCGCCGCTCTCCCCTATATTATGGCTTTTGTTATTTGCAGCTTCCTTTCTTATGAAGATCTAACAGTGAAATTTATGATTATTCTTAGTCTTGCTCCCAAATAGCCATAAATGTCAATCATCAATGCTGAAATCTTTTTGAACAAAAACATCGTTCCATGAGTGAAGAGTTTTGGCTTTTGGACAAGTGTGGGTATGGATGCAGGCCAGGTATCACAGCATTTCTAATTGTAGTGTGTCTATTGCAGTGATGGTGATGACACTGACAACAAGGAGCATGTCCTCCTAGAGTGCCCTCAAGCTGGTATTGGCCACAGAGATCACTTTGCCGCACTCCACTTTGGGTAAGCACGTTTAAAATTGTCCTTTATTTATAAGCAAGTTTTTTCTTCAGGGCTCGTTTATAACATTTGTACTTTGACAATTATATCTTAATGCTTATGAGGGCATAACAATGGTGGGTCTTGCCAGGAAGGCACTCCAGGGACTGGCCTGGCCCATGGTGTTGTGGACTCGCTCAGTACAAGTATATGGCGTTGTCTATATCTACACAGGCCGTAGGGGCTTAGAATGGAAAGGGGAGATGTGTGGAGGCCTGCTTGGGGGTCCATTGGGGGTGGAGGCAGCGAGCGAGTGAAGCAACGCACCCCCTAGTTAGTTAAACTGTGGCAGCCCTTATGTCCCAGTGGCCATGTGTCCCGGGGTGACGGGTTCTTCCCGCCACAGGCTCAGGGACCATTGTGGCAGAGATGAGCACTGGGGCCATGCACAGCCACAGCCTGTGCCCCAAACTTAACCTTCCATTCAGGGTCCAGGGCAGCCGTGGTGATGGCTCAGGGACCATTGTGGCAGAGATGAGCACTGGGGCCATGCACAGCCACAGCCTGTGCCCCAAACTTTACCTTCCATTCAGGGTCCAGGGCAGCCGTGGTGATGGCTCTGGCATTAAGTTTTTTCCACTTCAACAGTAAATCATGTTTGTAAAGGTAATTTCTGCTGTAAAACTTTCTTAAAACAGGACAGATATTTCTTTATTGGCAGCTGTCAGCAGGCAGCAAAATGCAACATGTTGTAAATATCTTGATAAGTTATCCAGCAATGATGACAAGTCAATAATGCTTCAAAGTGCAGGTTACAGGTCATCCCCTAACCAAGTCAACTCACTACCAGTCAACTCACTCCCCTGGTCAACTAACCAGGTTAACTCACTCCTCTGGTCAACTAACCAAGTTAACTCACTCCTCTGGTCAACTAACCAAGTTAACTCACTCCCCTGGTCAACTAACCAAGTTAACTCACTCCTCTGGTCAACTAACCAAGTTAACTCACTCCTCTGGTCAACTAACCAAGTTAACTCACTCCTCTGGTCAACTAACCAAGTTAACTCACTCCTCTGGTCAACTAACCAAGTTAACTCACTCCTCTGGTCAACTAACCAAGTTAACTCACTCCCCTGGTCAACTAACCAAGTTAACTCACTCCTCTGGTCAACTAACCAAGTTAACTCACTCCCCTGGTCAACTAACCAGGTTAACTCACTCCTCTGGTCAACTAACCAAGTTAACTCACTCCTCTGGTCAACTAACCAGGTTAACTCACTCCCCTGGTCAACTAACCAAGTTAACTCACTCCTCTGGTCAACTAACCAAGTTAACTCACTCCCCTGGTCAACTAACCAAGTTAACTCACTCCCCTGGTCAACTAACCAAGTTAACTCACTCCCCTGGTCAACTAACCAAGTTAACTAAAGCCCCTCGTCAACTAACCAAGTTAACTCACTCCCCTGGTCAACTAACCAAGTTAACTCACTCCCCTGGTCAACTAACCAAGTTAACTCACTCCCCTGGTCAACTAACCAAGTTAACTCACTCCCCTGGTCAACTAACCAAGTTAACTCACTCCCCTGGTCAACTAACCAAGTCAACTCACTCCTCTGGTCAACTAACCAAGTTAACTCACTCCCCTGGTCAACTAACCAAGTCAACTCACTCCTCTGGTCAACTAACCAAGTCAACTCACTCCTGTGGTCAACTAACCAAGTTAACTCACTCCCCTGGTCAACTAACCAAGTCAACTCACTCCCCTGGTCAACTAACCAAGTTAACTCACTCCCCTGGTCAACTAACCAGTCAACTCACTCCTCTGGTCAACTAACCAAGTTAACTCACTCCCTGGTCAACCAAGTCAACTCACCCTCTGGTCAACTAACCAAGTTAACTCACTCCTCTGGTCAACTAACCAAGTCAACTCACTCCTGTGGTCAACTAACCAAGTTAACTCACTCCCCTGGTCAACTAACCAAGTCAACTCACTCCTCTGGTCAACTAACCAAGTTAACTCACTCCTGTGGTCAACTAACCAAGTTAACTCACTCCCCTGGTCAACTAACCAAGTCAACTCACTCCTGTGGTCAACTAACCAAGTTAACTCACTCCCCTGGTCAACTAACCAAGTCAACTCACTCCTGTGGTCAACTAACCAAGTTAACTCACTCCTCTGGTCAACTAACCAAGTCAACTCACTCCCCTGGTCAACTAACCAAGTCAACTCACTCCCCTGGTCAACTAACCAAGTTAACTCACTCCCTGGTCAACTAACCAAGTTAACTCACTCCCCTGGTCAACTAACCAAGTTAACTCACTCCCCTGGTCAACTAACCAAGTTAACTCACTCCCCTGGTCAACTAACCAAGTCAACTCACTCCCCTGGTCAACTAACCAAGTTAACTCACTCCCCTGGTCAACTAACCAAGTTAACTCACTCCTCTGGTCAACTAACCAAGTCAACTCACTCCCCTGGTCAACTAACCAAGTTAACTCACTCCTCTGGTCAACTAACCAAGTCAACTCACTCCCCTGGTCAACTAACCAAGTCAACTCACTCCCCTGGTCAACTAACCAAGTCAACTCATTCTCCTGGTCAACACCAGGTCAACTCCTCCCTGGTCAACTAACCAAGTTAACTCACTCCCCTGGTCAACTAACCAAGTAAACTCACTCCCCTGGTCAACTAACCAGGTCAACTCATTCTCCTGGTCAACTTACCAGGTCAACTCACTCCCCTGGTCAACTAACCAGGTTAACTCATTCTCCTGGTCAACTAACCAGGTTAACTTGTTCCCCTGGTCAACTAACCAGGTCAACTCATTCTCCTGGTCAACTAACCAGGTTAACTCATTCCCCTGGTCAACTTGTTCCCCTGGTCAACTAACCAGGTTAACTTGTTCCCCTGGTCAGCTAACCAGGTTAACTTGTTCCCCTGGTCAGCTAACCAGGTTAACTTGTTCCCCTGGTCAACTAACCAGGTTAACTTGTTCCCCTGGTCAGCTAACCAGGTTAACTTGTTCCCCTGGTCAGCTAACCAGGTTAACTTGTTCCCCTGGTCAACTAACCAGGTTAACTTGTTCCCCTGGTCAACTAACCAGGTTAACTTGTTCCCCTGGTCAACTTGTTCCCCTGGTCAGCTAACCAGGTTAACTTGTTCCCCTGGTCAGCTAACCAGGTTAACTTGTTCCCCTGGTCAACTTGTTCCCCTGGTCAGCTAACCAGGTTAACTTGTTCCCCTGGTCAACTAACCAGGTTAACTTGTTCCCCTGGTCAGCTAACCAGGTTAACTTGTTCCCCTGGTCAACTAACCAGGTTAACTTGTTCCCCTGGTCAACTAACCAGGTTAACTTGTTCCCCTGGTCAGCTAACCAGGTTAACTTGTTCCCCTGGTCAACTAACCAGGTTAACTTGTTCCCCTGGTCAACTTGTTCCCCTGGTCAGCTAACCAGGTTAACTTGTTCCCCTGGTCAACTAACCAGGTTAACTCATTCCCCTGGTCAACTTGTTCCCCTGGTCAACTAACCAGGTTAACTTGTTCCCCTGGTCAGCTAACCAGGTTAACTTGTTCCCCTGGTCAGCTAACCAGGTTAACTTGTTCCCCTGGTCAACTAACCAGGTTAACTCATTCCCCTGGTTAACTTGTTCCCCTGGTCAGCTAACCAGGTTAACTTGTTCCCCTGGTCAGCTAACCAGGTTAACTCATTCCCCTGGTTAACTTGTTCCCCTGGTCAGCTAACCAGGTTAACTTGTTCCCCTGGTCAACTAACCAGGTTAACTTGTTCCCCTGGTCAGCTAACCAGGTTAACTTGTTCCCCTGGTCAACTAACCAGGTTAACTTGTTCCCCTGGTCAACTAACCAGGTTAACTTGTTCCCCTGGTCAGCTAACCAGGTTAACTTGTTCCCCTGGTCAACTAACCAGGTTAACTCATTACTCTGGTCAACTAACCAGGTTAACTTGTTCCCCTGGTCAACTAACCAGGTTAACTCATTACTCTGGTCAACTAACCAGGTTAACTTGTTCCCCTGGTCAACTAACCAGGTTAACTTGTTCCCCTGGTCAGCTAACCAGGTTAACTTGTTCCCCTGGTCAACTAACCAGGTTAACTTGTTCCCCTGGTCAACTAACCAGGTTAACTTGTTCCCCTGGTCAACTAACCAGGTTAACTTGTTCCCCTGGTCAACTAACCAGGTTAACTTGTTCCCCTGGTCAACTAACCAGGTTAACTTGTTCCCCTGGTCAACTAACCAGGTTAACTTGTTCCCCTGGTCAACTAACCAGGTTAACTTGTTCCCCTGGTCAACTAACCAGGTTAACTTGTTCCCCTGGTCAACTAACCAGGTTAACTTGTTCCCCTGGTCAACTCCTAACCACGTCAACTCGTAAATGGCAGGAGTGTTCTCTGCAGGAGTGACATCACCAGGCTGTGTGGGGAGTAATTACCATGGCCAGGACTCATAACACACTGGCTTGGATATCCCTACAAAGCTTGAGGTAAGGTTACTATTCTGCCCAAACAGAACCTTCCTGTAATGTGTGTCACAGATAACATGAACCGGCTTCGTCACTTAACCACACACATGATATCTAATTATACATATATCTAATCCTTATGTGCAGTGGTGGATCCCGGGGGGGGGGGGGGAGGTGGCTGCCCCCCCCCCTTAGAACCTAAATTGCTCCCTTTCAAAGATTCACTGAGATCTGTGGGGTATCATTCCTGTGAACACTACTACTAGCCTACTAATTATAATGATAATAATAACAACAATACTACTACTTCTACTATTACTACTACCAGTGAAACCTATACATATGGATTGGACACTTGCCCCAGCTTTGTCATCAAGCCGCGAATTTTGAAAATTCAACCGCTTTGGTGTGAATCGCCATAACTCCCTTATTTCTGGGGCTAGAGAAAAGTTATTGGTATCAATCGACGGCAAAATGCAAGGGCCATATTTTTCAGTTACCGACCGGGCTCGAAAACCGACTCAAAAAGGTTGAAAATCGAATAAATTCACAAAAAATGACTCGAAAAAAAACGTATTTTTGAGTTCCCAACCTTTAGACCTACTCATTTATTGAGAATTTCAAAACACTTATTTAACAAATGATTTAGCCCTGCCAATGTGATTTCCAAAATGGTGCATAGCGTTTCCTTACTCCGAGTAGTTTTGTCGCTAGATCTCGAAATGTAAACCCTGTTGAGAGCGATTTTGATGAACTCCAGACATTTTGCCGTTTTTGTCTAGTGTGGCCTTGCTATTGTATCTAGAAGGCTGTAATTTGGCATGTAGCCCCTCTTGACAATGTAGTTTGACCAACTCAAAGGATATTGTGATAGCTCAATTCTAAATTCGTCTTCAAATCGTCACAAAATAACTTGGTTTTCGGCCCTTTTTGCCGCGATTTGGAGACGTCTATTTTGTGACGGCTCGACGACAAACTTAGAATTGAGCTATCAAAAGATCCTTTAATTTGGTCAAACAACATTGCTAAAAGGGGCTACATGCCAAATTACAGCCTTCTAGATACAATAGCAAGGCCACACTAGACAAAAACGGCAAAATGTCTGGAGTTCATCAAAATCGCTCTCGGCAGGGTTTACATTTCGAGATCTAGCGATGAAACTACTGGGAGTAGGGAAACGTTACCATTTTGGAAATTACATTGCCAGGGCTAAATCATTTGTTAAATAGTTTTTTTGAAATTCTCAAAAAATGAGTGGGTCTCAAGGTTGGGAACTCAAAAATACGTTTTATTTTTCGAGTCGGATATTTTTTTTCGAATTTATTCGATATTGGACCCTTTCGAGTCGGTTTTTGAGCCCGGTCGCTGATACAAAAATATAGCCCTTGCATTTTGCCGTCTATTGATACCAATAACTTTTCTGTAGCCCCAGAAATAAGGGAGTTATAGCGATTCGCACCAAAGCGGTTGATTTTTCAAAATTCGCGGCTGAATGACAAGGGCGCCGCAAAATCAAACGAGAAAGACATCCATTACTTGAGATGTTTCTGATACTACTACTACTACTACTACTAGTCTACTACTAATAATAATAATATTAAAAATAATAAAAGAAATAAACATACAAAACAAATAAAAGAAATTGCGAACATTATCGTATTTATATTTGTAAAAAAAATAAAATGCATGCTTAGCGGGACCAGATGGATTTGGCTTATATATATATATATATATATATATATATATATATATATATATATATATATATCTATATATATATATATATATATATATATATATATATATATATATATATATATATATATATATATGGTATGGTATGGTATGGCGCCCATCTTGTATATTAGCCCCCCCTTCACCTGGAGCTGTATCTGCCACTGCTTATGTGTGCCTCAGCTCCTAGTGATGGAAGGTTACTATTCTGCCCAAACAGAACCTTCCTGTAATGTGTGTCACAGACAACATGAACCGGCTCAGTCACTTAACCACACATACAATATCTAATATACATATATCTAATCCTTATGTGTGCCTCAGCTCCTGGAGTTGGTTTCATTTCATCTGTCCGTCAACACAGCAGGAGTTTTGATAGATGTGGCACCTGCACATTTCTGGTTCATGAATATGCGAAAACCAACTTATGATAGATATTCAAGCTAATTTCTCAATAATATATTTGAGTGTTTATGCATACACAAAAACCCTCACTCCTTATAAATCCCAAAGATGCCTTTGCATTGCTAATACACCACAGCAGCACACAAAAGACAGGCTTGTGTCACGCTGCACAGTGAGGCCATACTCCAACCCTCCAGGGCCCTTCAGAGGCCTGGAAGTAATCTCATTTCAGGTGCACTAAAAGACATCTGGCTCTGCAAGTGCAAATAATATGTATTTCAATAATTTGTTGCCTGTAAATCACGGTTAATCTTTGAAATGAAGTGAAATATTGTTGAATGTGAGGCCAGGCTGTTTTGAATATTGCCCAGTGTTATTTAAATGCAGTAAATTACCAAAATTCCTTAAGTACAGGCACTTGCAGAGCCAGACGTCTATTTATTTTTTACTTTTTTATTTTTATTTTTTTATTTTTTTATGTGTATGCCTATAGCGCCGGTAGGCTTTTCTTGAGGGGCCTAGATGGTAGTCGGCCCGAGCCTGTCATGGCACAGGCAATGTGATGAATTATAGGTGTTTGAAAGGCCATGAATCCTTGGAGTGTGATTTGACTAAACTGTTTGACACAAGCTTGTTTTTCGTGTGCTTGTTTAGTGTATTGTCGATGCAAATCAGCACGTTTGTGTTTTATATAAGATGGCTTGAGGGTTCCTGAGTACAGAAACACTCAAATATATGACAGAACACCAGCTTGAGGGGGGGGGGAAGGCACTGAGTGGAGGCGTCCATGCTCCAGGGTGGCTGCTGTGACCTGTGAGTGGAAGGCAAATCCCACAATGCATTACCAATGCAAGGGTTACCAGGTGACCTGGGGTGTGGGTTGACTTGGTTACCAGTTAACCTGGGGTGTGGGTTGACTTGGTCACCAGTTAACCTGGGGTGTGGGTTGACTTGGTTACCAGTTAACCTGGGGTGTGGGTTGACTTGGTTACCAGTTAACCTGGGGTGTGGGTTGACTTGGTTACCAGTTAACCTGGGGTGTGGGTTGACTTGGTTACCAGTTGACCTGACATCCAAGGTGCCTTCGGAGGAACACCGGCCATGGGCCATGAGGTAAAGGTCTGAAGTGATCTGGCTAACCAAGGCCTAGGTGACTGGAGCGCTGACTTTTGTCCCTAGAAAACCAATCTTTCGTAGAGCTATTTGGTCTTGTCATAATGAAATGTACACAACGTTTAAGTTCAGTTATCAACATGAGAGAGAGAGAGTGGCAGCGATGCCGTGGCCTCTCCGCTAATCCCACCAGTCACACCCAAAGTGACTGATGAACAGGAAAGACTTCAGTAGACTGTTTCTCTCACTCTTGAGAAACTGAAATTTCCTTTTCTGTGTTGAGTAACATCCTCTGTTCTCCCCAACAGACCGCTGCTGAAGGCTGGACTGTCCCGCCACTGTGTGCAGGCCAGTGGGACAGGTGGCCTGCCGGGGACCACATGTGTCCCCTCCTGCCCTGCAGACACAGCCGCTGGACCTCAGCACCCAGGAGGACACAGCCGCTGCCTCCCCCGCCAAGTGCCACACGGCCACGCTCAGCGCGCCACGCCTGGAAGAAGCAACAGTGACACCAAGATGAAGGCCGTTCCCACTCCCTCGGCAAGCCTGAGTGTCTCTGAGCAGAGGAACTAAAAACGTCTTTATAATTCTCTGGAACAAGTTATTTCTGTAGAGCATTCTGTCCCTCAGGTGTTCGCTGGACTCCAATAAACATCCTGTTGGAGAAACATTCCTTTTATTTGACAGAAAATGCTTCCAGCTTTGCTCCAGAACCTGTCTGAGGTGTCTTGGGGCGTCTGACCTCTCCACCGCCAACACGCTCGCCCAGGCTTAGAAAACATTCACATTTTTTTACCCGGCTCATCTGTTACACAAGATGGACAAATGTTGGTGACATAATTGCCGTGAGCAGTAACTGTACAGCTGTGACACCACTGCTAAAACAGTGGGGTGAAAAAACAGAGTAATTATGGTGAGTAGAAGTCAGAAAACATTTAGTGTTTACACCACTCTTTAAAAACTATACAAAACTCAACAGTGTGAGAAAATAGTGGTTACAGTGAGCACAAGTCAGAAACATTTACGCCGCCCCTTACAAAGCATTCCTTGGCCCCTCTCATATCACACTTGGTCTAAAATCTGAAAGCATTCAAGAGGATTCTGTAAAGGAGAACAAAATAATGTTTTATTCTAATATGGATTCCATAATGGCTGCAAACATTGATAACAAATAAAAAGTGGTATAAACATTAAATATTATTTTTTTACTTCCACTCACTGAGTCACTTTATTTTCTTCCTGTTGAGTTTTGCCAATGGTGCTACAGTTGTACACTCACTGCTCAGGCCGGTGAGGTCAACAAAGGTCACCTTCTTGTGTAACAGATGAGCCAGGTAGAAAAATGTGAAGATTTTCTAAGCCTGGGCAAGTGTGTGGGTGGCAGACACCCCGCCGCCCACAGCCACCCAGCAGCAGCCTTACCCACCCGGCCCGAGGCAGGGAGGGGACAACACACCTGAGCCTGGGCGGGTGTGTGGGCGGCAGGGGCGTCACACCCCACCGCCCACAACCACCCAGCGTGGGCCTTACCCACCTGGCCTGGGGCAGGGAGAGAATATGTCACCGGACAAACACATCAACAGGATAACGGGACAAACTATGAATTTGCTGATGAACAGAAGGATGGCATTTGTGTATTTGGACGAAGAGATGATGAAGAAAATAATAGTTACAATGATAAGGCCAAGGTTGGAGTATGCAGCAGTGGTCTGGTCTCCTCATGAAAAGAAGAACATAAGAAAGCTGGAAAGAGTACAGAGAGTGGCAACCAAGATGGTACCAGAACTTAGGGATCGGACTTACGAGGAGAGACTCAATAGCATGGGGCTCACAACCCTGGAGAGAAGAAGAGAAAGAGGAGACCTGATAGCGGTGTACAGGGTGGCGAGCGGGGTGGAGAATCTGGACAGAGAGGACCTGTGTGTGTGGAGCGAGAGAGAAACGAGAGGACATGGAAAGAAGTTGAGGGCGACCACGTGTAGGAGAGATGTGAAAAAGTTTAGCTTCCCAAACAGAAGCTTCTTCTTCTTAAGATTTACACCCATAATAGGGGGACAGGGCCTTTGGCCAAAAGGCGGCCCTGTAAAGGGGGGCGGGCAATAAGTCCTGGCGGGTGTAGGGACGCCTCCGCCGCCGCCACAGCCATGGGTAACAGCCGGCGAGCAGTGACGGAGGCACGGGCTCTCAGGGCAGGCGCCCAGTAGACACCCGTAGTGGTGCACGTGTGAGCAGCCGACCGGTTGACTTGACTGCTGCGGGGGGGCCCAAAGCAAGGATAACCAGGCGGGTCAACCACGCCGCCCCCAAGCTGCTCGCCCGAGGAGTGCTGGCGTTCCACTGCCAAACAGAAGCATTGAGCTATGGAATGGACTGGAGGAGGAGGTGGTTTGTGCAAGAAACGTTCATGATTTTAAGGAAAAGTTGGATAAGAGAGGATATGGAGACAGGACAGCGCGAGCGTAGCTCTTTTCCCGTATGTCTTCTACTTCTTTCATCAGAAGACCCTCTCAGCAGGGATTACATGACTCCAGGCTGGAGGCTGCAGAACGCTTAACCTCAGACCTTACTATCATTTCTGATTGGGGTAAAAGGAACCTTGTGTTCTTCAATGCCTCAAAAACCCAATTTTTCCACCTATCAACTCGACACAATCTTCCAAACACCAATCCCCTATTCTTCGACAACACTCAGCTGTCACCATCTTCAACACTAAACATCCTCGGTCTATCCTTAACTCAAAATCTTAACTGGAAACTTCATATCTCGTCTTTCACTAAATCAGCTTCCTCGAGGTTAGGCGTTCTGTATCGTCTCTGCCAGTTCTTCTCCCCCGCACAGTTGCTATCCATATACAGGGGCCTTGTCCGCCCTCATATGGAGTATGCATCTCACATGTGGGGGGGCTCCACTCACACAGCTCTCTTGGACAAAGTGGAGTCTAAGGCTCTTCGTCTCATTAGCTCTCCTCCTCTTACTGATAGTCTTCTACCTCTTAATTTCTGCCGCCATGTTGCATCTCTTTCTATCTTCTATCGATTTTTTCTACCACCACCGTCACCACCGTCCACCACCACAGAGATAGAACGGCCGGAAAGGAAACTGGAGATAAAGGAACAGAGAGAGGGATAGAATCCGAAAGAGGGCAGTTTAGAAAGCAAAGACTTGTGCCAGACTCTATCGAAGGCTTTTGATATGTCTAGCGCAACAGAGAAAGTTTCACCGAAACGGCTAAGAGAGGATGACCAAGAGTCAGTTAAGAGAGCAAGAAGATCGCCAGTAGAACGCCCCTTGCGGAGCCCATACTGGCGATCAGATAGAAGGTTTGAAGTGGAAAGGTGCTTTTGAATCTTCCGGTTAAGGATTGATTCAAAAGCTTTAGATAAACAGGAAAGTAAAGCTATAGGGCGGTAGTTTGAGGGATTGGAACGGTCACCCTTCTTAGGCACAGGCTGTACAAAGGCATACTTCCAGCAGGAAGGAAAGATAGATGTTGATAGGCAGAGACGAAAGAGTTTGACCAGGCAGGGTGTCAGCACAGAAGCACAGTTTTTAAGGACAATAGGAGGCACTCCATCAGGTCCATAAGCCTTCTGAGAGTTGAGGCCAGAGAGGGCATAGAAAACATCATTTGGAAGAATCTTAATAACAGGCATAAAGGAGTCAGAGGGGGGATGAGTAGGAGGAATATGCCCAGAATCGTCCAAGGTGGAGTTCTTACAGAAAGTTTGAGCGAAGAGTTCAGCCTTAGAGACAGATGAGACGGCAGTGCTGCTGTCAGGGTTAAGGAGAGGAGGGAAAGAGGAAGAAGTGAAATTGGAGGAGATATTTTTGGCTAGATGCCAGAAGTCACGGGAAGAATTAGAAGAAGCAAGGTGTTGACATTTTCTATTAATAAAAGAAGTTTTGGTAAGTCGGAGAATAGATTTGGCACGATTCCGGGCTGAAATGTAAAGGTCAAAGTTAGTGGGAGTTCGAAGGCTCTGGAACCTTTTGTGAGCTGCCTCTATCTTTAATAGCACGAGAACAAGCGTGATTAAACCAAGGCTTTTTAGCATGAGGAGTAGAGAAAGTACGTGGAATGTATGCCTCCATTCCAGAGACAATCACCTCTGTGATGCGCTGAGCACACACAGAGGGGTCTCTCTCCTGGAAGCAGTAATCATTCCACGGGAAATCGGAAAAGTACATCCTCAGGTCATCCCACCGAGCTGAAGCAAAATGCCAGAAGCACCGCCTCTTCGGCGGGTCCAGAGGGTGTACAGGAGCGATAGGACTGGATACAGAAATGAGGTTATGATCGGAGGAGCCCAACAGAGAGAACAGTTTGACAGAGTAAGCAGAAGGATTAGAGGTAAGGAAGAGGTCTAGAATGTTTGGCCTGTCTCCAAGACGGTCGGGAATACGAGTAGGGTGCTGAACCAACTGCTCTAGGTCGTTGAGGAGAGCAAAGTTGAAGGCTTGTTCACCAGGCTGGTCAGTGAAGGAGGATGAAAGCCAAAGCTGGTGGTGAACATTGAAATCTCCCAAGATGGAGATTTCAGCAAAGGGAGAATGAGTCAAGATGTGCTCCACTTTAGAGTTCAAATAGTCAAAGAATTTTACATAGTTAGTAGAGTTAGGTGAGAGATAAACAGCACAGATGTATTTAGTAATAGAATGACAATTAATGAAGTCTTAGCCAGATGGTGGAAAATTCAGAAGAATCAAGGTCGTGGGCACGAGAGCAAGTGATGTCGTTGCGCACGTAGGCGCAACATCCAGCTTTGGATTGAAATTTGGGATAGAGATAGTAGGAGGGAACAGAGTAGAGGTTGCTGTCAGTAGCCTCACAAACCTGTGTTTCAGTGAGGAAGAGAAGGTGGGGTTTATAGGAGGAGAGATGGTGTTCCACAGAATGAAAATTAGAACGAAGACCGTGAATGTTGCAGAAATTGATAAGGAGGAGGTTCGAGGAGTTATCAGGACACCTCTCAAGTCGGCAGCCAGAAGGGAAATCCTCCCTGGGGGAATTTATGGTTCCCCCCCCCCCCCCCCCAAGGCGGGGACTCCGAGGCAGTGTTTTCGTTAGCCATTTTGAATTTTGAATTTTGGGAAAAGGTGTGTGTGTTGTGTGAATGTAGTGTGGTGTAGAAAGAGAGAGGAACTGTCTTTAGAGAGCATGCTGAACTGCTCTCTGGTGTTGATGAGACAAAAGGGAAACGGTTAGTGAGGACATGGGAAGGGTCTTTGAAGGGCTTCAGCAGCAATGTATGGATGAGAAATAGAGAAAATAAACAAGGAGGAGGAGTGATGCTATTGTTGAAAAAAGAATGGACAGTGGAGGGTGTCACCCATGGCGAAGGGGAAGCGGAGGTCTTGAGTGTGGGAATAAGACTGCAAAGGGGAGAATGCAGAAATATCGTAGTGGTGTGTGTCCCTCCAAAAACCAATTCATGGACAGAAGAATTGTACAAGAAGAAGCTGGAAGACACATTGGATTGCCTAAGGAGATTGCTGGAGGAGAAGGATAAGATTCTGACAATGGGGGATTTTAATTGTAAGGAAGTGTCTTGGGAAACTGGTCAACGGAAGGAAGTGAAGCTTCATGGGGGAACAAGGTTTTGGAATTGGTTATAGATAACGTCCTCACACAGTGGGTAGAGGAAAATACAAGATTCAGAGGAGAAGACGAGCCATCTAGATTGGACTTGATAATCGCCAGGGAGCCAGATACCATAGAGGAGATGAACTATAAGAGCCCTATAGGGAAGAGCGATCACGTACTTATCGAGTACATATTACGAGAAGGAGGTAAAATAATCAGGAATGAGGACTACAGGAAAGAATGGTTTAACTTTAATAAGGCAAATTTTGAACAACTTGGGAAACATTTTGAGGAAGCACAATGGGATACTTTTTTTGAGGCTGAAAATGTGGAGGAAAAATGGGCTATCTTTATACGGATTTACAACGAAGGAGTGGAAAAGTGGGTACCAGGGATGAAAGAAGGTCAGAAACCAAGAGAAGAGTGGTACAATAGAAAGTGTGTAGACGCCAAGCAGGAAAAGGAGAAGGCATGGAACACATGGAGAAAAAACAGGAGGATGGATCTATGGAATGAGTACAAAAGGAAGAGGAATGCTTATGTCAAAGTAAGAAGAGAAGAAAAAAGGAATTTTGAGAAGAATATTGTAGATAAGTGCAAAGACCAGCCAAAACTGTTTTATAAGTTCATAAATGTAAAGTTGAAAAATAGAGATGAGATTCAAAAAGTTTAAGTTAATGGTGAAACTTTTTTTTTTTTTTTTTTTTTTACAACAAAGGAGGCAGCTCAAGGGCACACAAAAAAAGAAAACAATAATAAAAAAAAAAGCCCGCTACTCGCTGCTCCTAAAGTAAAACAAAAGAGGTGGCTGAAAGGAAGATCAAATACAGGAGGAGAGGTGTCCTGATACCCTCCTCTTGAAAGAGTTCAAGTCGTAGGCAGGAGGAAATACAGATGAAGGAAGATTGTTCCAGAGTTTACCAGCGTGAGGGATGAAAGAGTGAAGATGCTGGTTAACTCTTGCATAAGGGGTTTGGACAGTATAGGGATGAGCATGAGTAGAAAGTCGAGTGCAGCGGGGCCGCGGGAGGGGGGGAGGCATGCAGTTTGCAAGTTCAGAAGAGCAGTCAGCGTGGAAATATCGATAGAAGATAGAAAGAGAGGCAACATGGCGGCGGAATTTAAGAGGTAGAAGACTATCAGTATGAGGAGGAGAGCTGATGAGACGAAGAGCCTTAGACTCCACTCTGTCCAGAAGAGCTGTGTGAGTGAAAGTGAAATAGTAATAGTGATGAATAATTGTTTCCAAACAGTGTTCACAAGGGAGAGTGAGTTTGAAGGTGTAGATGCAGTGCCGGTGAATAGAGTGGGTCTGGAGAGAATACAAACATCAGCGATGAAGTTAGAAAATTATTGGAAGAATTGGATGCGAGGAAATCAGCAGGACCGGATGGTATATCAAATGGACCGTATTGGCTATACAGGCAGTGCCACATGGAGCCACTCAGTTCTAAACTGTATTTTCCATAGAGTTCAAGTTATAGACTAGAGTGCGTCTGAGGCTGTCTCAGGGATACACGGCCATGATGCCGCCGTCGCCCCAAGCCGATGATTGCACACACTTCACTCCTACCCGATTTCAGTTTTTCTCCATGTCAAATAGTAGAGTCAGGAAATCGGGTAGGAGTAAAGTGTGTGCAGTCGTTGGCTTGGAGCGGTGGCGGCACCAAGGCCCTGTATCCTGGAGGCAGCCTCAGACGCACTCTAGTACATAACTTGAGTTCTATGGAAAGTACTGCTTTGACAGTTCACTGAGTGGCCACGTGTGGTGCTGCCTGTATAGCCAATACAGTCAATTGGGTGCTAAAAGAGTGTAAACAGGAAATAGCTGAAAAGTTGAGCAACTTGATTAATGTCTCACTAGCACAAGGGAAGGTACCGAGAGACTGGAAGAGGGCTAACATTGTCCCAATACATAAAGGAGGAAGTAAGGAAGACCCGTTGAACTATAGGCCAGTGTCATTAACAAGTGTAGTAGCAAAGATGTGTGAGAAAATTATAAAAAAACAGATGGGTGAGGTATTTAGAAGAAAACAGTATATTAACAAATAGCCAATTCGGATTCAGAGGAGGACCGTCTTGTGTAACTAATCTGATCAGCTTCTATTCAAGAGTAATTGATATAATACAAGAAAGAGACGGTTGGGCAGATTGTGTGTATCTGGACTTAAAGAAGGCATTTGATAAAGTACCACACAAGCGATTAATATGGAAACTTATCATGTTGGAGGTCTGGGTGGTTCAATATTGGATTGGATTAAGGACTTTTTGACGAAGAGAGAAATGAGAACAGTAATCAGGAATAATAAATCAAGCTGGATGGAAGTGACGAGTGGAGTCCCCCAAGGATCGGTGCTGGCTCCGATTATGTTTGTAACTTATATTAATGACATGACAGAAGGGGTGACAAGCTATATGAATATGTTTGCTGGTGATGCTAAAATAATGAGGAGGGTGGCTAATGAAGATGACTGTGTAGCCCTGAGCCAAGATCTCGATAGAATAAGCGAATGGTCACGCAAATGGGAAATGACATTCAATACAGAGAAGTGTAGCGTGATGGAGTTTGGTAAGAGCAGTAGACGAATATCAGGGAACTACTCTCTGAGTAATGAAAGAATCATGAAAAAAACTGAAGAAAAAGATCTGGGAGTGATCATAACAGGCAAGTTATCCTTTGGAAAACACATAGACCGGATAACTGGGGAAACATACAATCTTCTTAGAAACATAAAAGCAGCATTTACATATTTAGATGAAGAAATGGTGAAGAAACTAATAACATCAATGATACGTCCAAGACTGGAATATGCAGCATTAGTGTGGTCACCTAGATTGAAGAAAGAAATTGGAAAGTTGGAAAGAATACAAAGAGCAGCGACTAAGGTACCAGAAACTCTGAGAGAACATACTTATGAAGAAAGACTGGAGAAATTGGGACTAACAACACTGGAGAGAAGAAGAGAGAGAGGGGACCTAATAGCATTGTACAGGATACAACAGGGATTGGAGAAACTGGACAGGGAAGACCTAGTGGTACGTGACAGAAGTGTGACAAGAGGCAATGGTAAGAAACTGAAGAAGAGCGACTGTAGGAGAGACATCAAGAAATACAGTTTTCCATACAGAAGCATAACAACATGGAACAGACTTGACGAGGAGACTGTGTGTGCAAAAACGATTCATGAATTTAAAGCCAAACTGGATAATAAGCGTTATGGAGACGGGACAGAACAAACCTAGTACGGCTCTTTTCCTGTATTTCACAACTAGGTAAATACACACACACACACACACACACATACACTCACTTTGGTCTTCTCGTTGGTCCCCGGGTAATCGCTCAGTTTTTTGTCACACAAGTTCCTTGCTGGCGAACCACAGCTCAGTTGTGGCAGGATCCAGGACCTGTAGCAGTAGTAGTAGTAGTAGTAGTAGTAATCAAGTCATTCAAATTGCAGGGAGGGGAGTTGTGGCACACTGGCCACAGGAACACACAGGAGCAGGGTGCACACTATGGAGGTGGTGTGCATTAATGTTGTTATATTTGTTTTTTCCAGCAATGGAAGGAGCTTGAGGGCAACAACAGCATACAATGAAAAACCCTGCCGAGCGCTGCTCCACCAAACAGACTATGGCATGTGTGACCCCCGGGCTTGGCGGCGTAGGGTGGGCGGGGCAACGAGCCCCCAGGGTACGCCCCCAATGACTGATTGCTAAGTGGCCAAAAGAGAGAGTCACCAGCAGTGGGGGAGAGGTGTTTTGATACTCCTCTCTTGAAACAGGTCAAGTCCTAGGCAGGAGGAATACAGACAAAGGAAGGCTGTTCCAGAGTTTACCAGTCAAAGGGATCAGAGAATGAAGATGATGGATAACTCTTGCATAAGGGACTTGCATAGCATAAGGATGAGCAAGAGTAGAAAGTTGTGTGCGGCAAGGCTGCGGGAGGGGCAGAGGCATGCAGTCTGGAAATTCAGAGGAGCAGTCAGCGTGAAAATGTCAATAGAAGATAGAAAGAGATGCAACATGGTGGCGGAATTTAAGAGTTAGGAGACTGTCAGGAAGAGGAGGGGAGTTGATGAGATGAAGAGCCTTAGACTCCACTCTGTCCAAGAGAGCTGTGTGTGTGGAGCTGGAACTGCCTGAGGGTTGGTTGAGGAGAAAGCAGTAGCTGGTGCAGGGGCTGACTGTCTGGGGCCGGGCTGTGTGGTTATTGGGTCCTCCTCCTCCTCCTCAAGTAACCTGCTGGTTAAGTTTAAAGTGATGCATGTTGAAAAAGTGTTAATATGTCAAAACATTTAGAATCAAAATAAATATTAATGTAAACCATTATTGATTAATGCTGGTACTCCATGCACTGAATTAATAAATTAAATTTAAATAAAAAAGATATGGTAACTGTTGATCTACAAATTTTTTATTCATACTTTTATACAACAAAGAAAAGCAATTAGTTTGTGGTAAGCACACTGGAAATTGACTTGGGAAACTCCAAGTGAGGGAGAAAATAATTTCAAATTGATCTCTAGATATAGTATGAAAAATAATTAAAATAAAAAATTCTAAATAGGTTTCACCCCAAGAATAATTAAAAAAATTGATGTATGAATGAATGTTACTAAAATATGCTCAGCAGCAAATTTAACTCAAGGAATTCAACAACTTTGCTGTGTGACATACACTAAAAGCATGTACACTCACGCATGGCAAAAAAAAAAAGAAAAAAAAATCATTTGTGAAATTATTTTCCTGGCACCTTACATATACCTGTTAGGCTCCCCGACAATCATGGAAATGTGCAAATCTAGTACAGTCCAGTTTGACAATTATGTTTTCTTCTGCCAAGTAATCGTGCAACTTTGCAATTTGATAAATCCTCACTGTAACAAACTAATTTCGGAGAAGGATGTGACATATTCAAAAATCCAAACTTTTCATATATTACAAACTTTGTTCGGTATATAAGCTTTAAGTTCTCTTTTGGTGTTCATTATTGTAACTAAAAATATCCATTCATGACTCCAGATTAAAGGTGATTTACTAAAGGATGATATTTAAGTGGGTAGGTGACATTATTTCTGGTAAGTCTTCCTCCCTGGACAACCAGGGTACCCTCTTCGGCAGTTCATGCACTCGCTTACACTTACTCACTCTGTTACTCACTGACTTACTCACATTCTCGTTCACTCACATTCGGACCGTTACAAGGACATGAATGAAAATGTTTGCAATAGGGCGGACAGGTTCTGCCGGCCCACTAAGGAACTGCCCTGAACTCACCAGCCAAACTTTATCAGTGGTTTCCCACAGACACAGAACTGTACCAGAAAAGTTTGTTGAGTTCCGTAAAAGTGAGGGTTATATAATTTATTGCTCAGTATGTAAATAAACAAAAAAGACAACCCATGAAATAGCATCAACAATACGGTCTTAAGTGATGAAGTAGCCCATACCTTTTATCCTTGAAGCTGACAGTCACGAGGGGCGAAGTAGGTGGCCCAACGAGGATGTTATCTGGCCGATCGTGGCCGGCTATCCAGCTGTGAGAGAGGAGCTGGACCACCACCTGAAATTAAGATTTAATATAAGTCATTGTAGTAATGTCAGCAATGTAAGTTGCATGCCTTAAAAACATCACTTGTCTTATAAGAATACACAATTTTGTACAGGAACAAATTTAAAGCATTTTCTAGTTCAACCAGAGGCAACCCCAGCCTTAAATACCACACGTACCAGACAATATTTGATAATAAATCATATGAATTACATTTCACTTACCTTTACCTTATGCAACCTCTACTTATAATGATTTACAGGTAATACTGTGAAGGTCTATGCTAATAGTACTCTAGTGCTCTGACAGGGGAGGTTCAGCTTGTATGAGTTATATGGGTGTTATACTGACCTTCACTTTACCAATCACTTCACCAATATCATGTATTCTAAAACCATTGTTTCAGTAATACTTCAAGGTAAACTTGGGACAGGAAAATGACTAAGGATGAGTAAGGGGAAATGATCAAACACCTACCAATATATAGATGATCATGTTACTGGTAAGTTTTGTTGGGCCTGCCTAATATTTATGTTTGTCTGCTAGATAAAGTTGTATATGTCTTATAGGGTGAAGTCCTGAATAGCATGATGGGGGGGGAGGACAATGTGCCCCCCAGTAAGGATTAGTTTAGATTTGTCAGTTTTCATTTATTTTGACACTTGCTTTTAACCCGCTTTGTCGTGCGTGGTGCTGGTGGTGACCAGCAAGTCAGAGCACAACACGGCATGGTGAAGCGTCAGACAGTGGTAAGATTAAGTGTAGAAAACAAGTATCTCAGAGACAAATAATTTTCAGTGTAAACTATTATGATGAAAGATGAACAGACCATTACGGTGCCAACCACCAAAGTGAGGTTGGCACAAGACCCAAGGGGACTAAGGAGATGAGTGTAGCCTTCTCTGCCGCCACTGACAACAGCAGAGCACAAGGCGTGCCACATGTATTTATCATAAACAATGAAACTTGACAAATCTAACAAAATATAATCTAACCCAGGGGTTCTCAAACCAGGGGTCGGGATCCCAAGTGGGGTCGGAATGCTCATTATGTGGGGTCATAAAGAGGGCATGGGGTCGGTGGGGTCGCTGAGGTACCCCTAAGGACTGGGGGTATGAAATATCCAAGCAGGGATTATGAGACCATGACAAATTCAGTGCTGTATGGTACTTTCATTGAGAAAAAATAACAAGTCAAATAATAAATAAAAATTGCTTCAAGCACCCTTACACGAGCCACGACTGACCGTTGAATCCCCCCTCTCCCTCACTCCCTTACTACCCTCCCCGCTCTTAGATCCTCGTGAAATTCGCGTAATCTAAATTTCGTTTTATCTCCCTATTTACTAATTTATTCCAAAAATTTCACATCCTCATTATCGTCAGCACCCGTAAAACTTTGGTATATATGCAAAAGAATCCTCATTTCCATGGTTTTTGACAACTGATGAAATTAAATTCACATAACAAATCAACCTCTGTGCAGGAGCAGGATGAGAGCACTCACTTGTGCTTCCATCCCTGCAATTTTATGTGGTGTTTTATTAGTGTGGTAGGATGGTGCAATGCTGTGCAGCAAAGGAGGTATCACAATGGGAAGAGAAGTGATGATGTTGCGTTACTCTTGATAATACTTTATTTACATACATCGCCGATTAATAACATTAATTGAAATATATTTAGTAATACGAGTACAATTCCTTTTCCAGCGGCCAGCCATTATGGAGAGGTTTTTAAAGACACCATCTGAAACTTCCACCAACAAATGGAAACGCTCAATTAATCCATCATTCCTCGACAAAAAATTCACAATATACTGTTGTAAATGTTGAAGTAAAAATAAACACTTGGGATATAAATAAATAAATAAATTAATATATATACGTATATATATATATACACACACACACACTTGGGGTCACACTGAACAGTTGAAAGTGCTGAATGGGGTCGTGCTAGGAAAAGCTTGGGAACACCTGATCTAACCCAATATGACCTAACTCAATCTAACCTAACTATATCTAACCTAATATAACCTAACTCAACCTCACCTAACTATATCTAACCTAACTCAACCCAACCCAATATAACCTAACCTAACTATATTTAACCTAGTATAATCTAACCTCACCTAGCTAAAATACAATCTTACTCAACCTAACTAAACTATATACGTATAACCCAATATATCCTAACCTAACTATTTATAATCTAACGTAACTGAAACAGACATAACCTTATCATATATAACCTAACATAACCTAACTATATCTAACCTAATCCGACGTAACTTTACTATACATAACCTAACCTACTAACCTAACTTGACCTAACTATATCTAACCTAAACTAACCTTACCTGACCCCTAGATGTCATAATGCGATGTGCTGGACTGTGCTCATAAACTTTACACATTAAAATTTGTAGGTTTCTTCAGTTTACAGGAAGCTAATAGTCACTGCACTGCATTCAGAGAAATAAAATCTACCACATAATGTCAGAATTAACTTCACGCAGGACAGCTGCCATATCAGCCAGCTGGAGTTTCACCCTTCAGTAATATTTCCAGACCAGTCACTAGGGAAGTTAGCTCTAATTGGCTAAATATGAATGGTATAGTGGTAAATTCAACATAATTAACTTCTTATGGCATGGTAGTGATTGATGATGAAATCTGCAACAGCTGTGTTGTGCCACGTTATCTAGACTGAAGCTCTCAACAAGTCGTCCTTGCCTTGGAACAATTCAAGTACCTTAAGGACAGGTACTGAGCCTACTTTTTGTATTCTCAGTTGGCCCTTGATAGATCCCTCATCAATAAGATAAAAAGTTCCCCAAAATACTTTAATTATTTATATTAGAAGCAAAAACTTAATGCTCATTCTGTGGGTCCTCGTAGACTAGCTAAAGGTTATGCAACCGCTGACTGTGAGGATTGATAGACATTCACTAAAAAAAATTCTTGTTTATATTACCCATGAATTAAATACCCGCTCTCTCCTATCAACTGCCTGACTCTTCTGTCACTAACATAACTATTTCCTTTGAAGTGGTAAGGCAAAGACTATCTTCTCTAGACATTAATTCTGTCATGGGTCATGATGGTTTTCATCGCTGTCTTTGCAGTCCCTCATCCCTCTATTAAAAACACCTAACTTACAGGGTTTATATGTTAACAAACACGTAACCGTTTATATCACTAATTATTGTTTTTCAAGTATTAGAATAATGAATGAAGAGGTAATAAGTTAATATTTTAGCAGCGATAAGTTAGTGCCGTCACTATGCCAGAGGCCACTTTTGCGGCACTTTGGTGGAAATAGCTGTCTATTTTGGCAAAGACAGGTACAACAGTGTTGGGGCAGTTATTCAGGTAATGATTCAAAATAAGTTTATGCATAACTGCATTGCCATGTACTATTTTTTTACAGTATTGTACAGGTGGCGGCTCTGTACAAACGGACACCCTCACCGATGCTGAGGAGGCCAAGGCGCAGGTGCTGGACCCTGCAGTTGTAGCGGGCACAGGATCTGGTTTAGAATCAGATCCTCGTCCAACACCTTCTGTGTCCGCAGGTAAATTATGTTATGAAATGTACTTCATGCTAATCTTTGTATTTGGTAACCTACGTAACATTAGTCTTTGTGACAAGTGCTACCAACTTGATATATTTCACCATAAAAAATTCAATAATGCAGTGAAAAATCTTGAAATGTTTGTCGTTGAGTGCTGGGAATCGAACTCAGGCCTTCATAATAGTAGTCAGCAGGGCAGCAACCCAACTGAGCCAATGATGAGCTACAAAGTCACTATGCCAGGGGCCACTTCTGCGGCACTTGCCGTAACACAGCCCACACTGTGGACTCCTTATGAAGGGAAGGTGACCCCACTCATCAGTTGCTCTAAAGGTATGGGTTCGATTTCCCATAACTCATTGTTGTTTATCTTGATTTTTTAACACATTTATTTGTTTTATTTGGTATAGATTATTATTTTATTGTTTTGCCCACCAACTCTTGATTTCCAGAGAAACTTAATTATGAAATAAACTTCCACCTTCAGTGGTTCAGTGCAGCACACAAGATTTGAAAATCAACTTGACCTTTTCACCTTCATGTTTGCTAAGGCAGAAATTGCAAAGCTTTTACGTAGTTTCAATTGGGTTTAAGGAGACCACCATTCTGCATAGAGTCTGTGTGGTCTGAACATATATATCTTAAGTTGAGCAGACATATTAGTTTAGGTTTTCCTAAAATTCCTCGCTACTCATAATCAAAGCACAAGATAAGATATCATACCATGTTGAATGACTCTTATCATGATGATTTTTTACGTACAGCTTCTGCAGACACAGAAGTGTGTAATCTTCCTTTCGGAGGATTCTTTGACACCCGCACCTCTGCAAGGCCCATCACAGCCCCCTCCTCACCATCCCCGCCCTACTACTACCCACCAGCTGGCCCCTCAATTGGCACCTGTTCACTGTGCCCCAGAAACTCTATCTCCCCCTGATGTAGGAGCGGCACCTTCTCACGCTTCCACCAGCAGGCAGAGGAGGGTTAACCCACCAGTTGGGCCCAAAATGGTGGAAGTTCAAGAAGACATCCTTCTTGAAGTGAGGAGGCTGAGTGGTGCTATGGATAAGGTGGCTGCAGCCTTGGAAAAATTGCAGTTACCTTGTCAAAATAAGGTGACAGGTCCAAATAGGTAGGTTTTTATTAACTAGGTTTCTTAAGTTACATACAAAACAGAATTAACCTTTTTTATTTTTCCTTTGTGGCATAACATGAATTATACTATAGTCCACTCTGTTAAGGTGGATCCCTAGATCTCACCTTAGTGTATTAAGACACTGCTGACTGGCTGTTGGCAGGGAGGGCATCTGACAATTTTGGCTCCAAAACACTATCCTATGATCAAGAAATATTAGTATTCCTTTACTTAGCTCATCTGATATAGATAAGTTTGTTTTGTTGAAAACATTGGAATAAGCAGTGATTCCACAACTATTAACACAACTTTCCATCCTCAATTGTTAATAATTATGGTGAGTAGAAGTCAGAGAACAACATTTAATGATTATTATACTTTCATCCTTTATCAATATTTCCAGCCATTGTGGATTCACAGCTGAAGTGAACGGACTATAGCTATAAAAACATTCTAAATCAATCAGTCAAAGTGTCTGGCCTTCCATTTCTCAAGTATTAATATTCCTTTTGAATAAAAAGTCTTTCCTTTTGTTAATGCAGCAATTATTTTGCACACATACGTATGCAGAAAAACACCAATACAGTAAAAGTCCAATCATCCGAAAATCCCAGTGGTATGAATTTGTAGTTTGTATACTTTAAAGTGACTTAGAAGAAATGTTAAAATGAAAAACATTACAAAAAAATACATAGAAGTATCAAAGGTGCCGAGCCGTGGGTACAAGAGACAGGAGACTCAGGCGAGGTGTGAATTAAGTCTAAGTGTTGCCCTAATGTACAGGTGTCATCTATAATCTCTCTCTCTCTCTCTCTCTCTCTCTCTCTCTCTCTCTCTCTCTCTCTCTCTCTCTCTCTCTCTCTCTCTCTCTCTCTATATATATGTGTGTGTGTGTGTGTGTGTGTGTGTGCAGAATGTATGGTGCAGTTGCTGTTCTGTATAGTGTCAGAATGTTTAGGTGAGGTCAGGTTGTTTTGGGTGAGGAGACAGCATGAGGAACAGTGCTGACAGTAACGCCACCACCCTCAGAGCAAAACAAGCCAGGAGGTTGTTTAGGGTGGAGACAGCATGAGGAATGTTGCTGATGACGACACCACCGCCCTGAGAGCCGCCAGCGAGAGAGAAGAACAAACCGGGCGTCTGAGGTGGCGGGGCTTCTGTTTGAAGTGCTTGGGCTTTGTGGCGACTCACACTATTCGCTGAGATGTATATACATGCAAGTTTGTATAATGTATTTTTAACTGTCTTTTATGTACACGTAGGTTAGAATTATAATATACAAACTTACATGTATATACAGTTTCAGTGAAATGAGTGAGGAGTCACCACAAACCCTGAGCACACAAAACAGAAACCCTGCCACCTCAGTCTCCCGGTTTGTTCTCTCTCACTGGTGGCTCTCAGGGCGGTGGTGTCATCATCAGCAACATTCATCATGCTGTCTCCACCCTAAACAACCTGACCTTGTCCAAACATTGTGACACTAAACAGAGCAGCAATTGCACCATATATTACATACACCTCAGTATACATGATGCCTGCATATTTGTACCTTACATACCATCACCATACAAGTTATGAGAAGACAAAGAATACATGTATGCTATTGCATAATATTTGTGTCAGTAGAAGAATTCAGTTAAATGAGCCTTTAGTAGAGACTGAAAATATGGAAAATGATGCCTACAGAGGAAATGAAGACACAGGGCAGGCTCGACGAAGGGGTCTGATTTACAGTGTCTTTTCAAAGACAGTGTTGTTGGTTGGTTCAAAACAACAACACTGTCCTGTGTCTTCATTTCTTCTGTAGGCATCATTTTCCATATTTTCAATTTCTACTAAAGGTTCATTTAATTGCATTCTTCCACTGACACAAATATTATGCAATAGCTTTACATGCAATTGCAATTTTGGCACACTTGACTGGGTCATACTGAAGGCTGCCACCTGACCCATGCAAGCAACGGAACCGAGATTCAAATACCGCAAAAGTCTGTTCCACCACAACACGTGTCCTAGAGTGGCTGCGGTTATAGGCACGATGAGCATCAGTTGTTGGTTGGCTCACTGGTGTCATTAGGAAGGGCTCCAGAGGATAACCAGAATCACCTGCAAGGATCAGAGTATAAACTAATTTTTCATCTAATGTCATCTGTGCAATGGTTGTTTTTGTTAAGGGAAAGTTAACCAGCTTCTTAATGCTTTCATCCCTTAAGCTGGTGAATTCTGGAACAGCCTTTCTCTGTTTGTATATCTTCCTCTCTACTACTTAAGCTCTTTCAAGAGGGTAGTATTAAGACACTCTTATCTACAATGGGACCATACGCTACAGCTGCGTGTGGCCTCAAAGCTCATTTACAGCACATTAGCCCTTGAGCCTGTGGTGAGAAGGATCCCATTACTTCCGAGGCACTGTTCTAGGGTGACATCCAGTTTACATCAGTTTACCTTCCCCAATCTTCCTCAGGTACCCATTTGTCATCCAGCCCAAAAGCAAGGATGAACAGCCACTGCACCTTAAAGGATCCCTCCACAGACGCCTCCTCAGCCCCTCCCTTAGGACCATCCAGCAGACCACCAACATGGCTAGCCACTCTGCCCAGCACCACAGTCTTTTAACATCTACCTTTTACTTCCTACTGGAAGTATGCCAACATGCAGCCTGTGCCTAAGAGGGGTGACCGTTCCAATCCTTCAGACTACAAAAGACCCTCCCAACAGAAACTACACGATTCCAGGATGGAGGCTGCAGAACGCTCAATTTCATACCTTACTATCACTTCCAATTAAGGCAAGAAGAACTTTGTCCTTCAACGCCTCAAAAACTCAATTTCTTAACCCGTCAACTTGACACAATCTTCCAAACACTTATCCCCTATTTTTCAATAACACTCAGCTGGCACCTCCTACAGTAAACATCCTCAGTCTATCCTTAACTCAAAATCTCAACTAGAAACTTCACATCTCTCTTACTTAATCAGCTTCCTTGAGGTTGGGCTTTCTGTATCGTCTCTGCTAGTTCTTTTTATCCTCCCAAATGATATCTATATACAGGGGCCTTGTCTGCCCTATTATGGAGTATACATCTCATAATGTTCTTTACTCTTTATCTCTTTCCATTCCACAAAAAAATATGAGCGGCCATTAAAAATATAACATATACTACATTTCCATTGCTCTAAAAAATATGAGTGGCCATTTTATAAAAATAGAACATATACTACCCTGTCTTTTATTCTTATGACACCCAATCCATTCCTTGTTGTTTGTTCCCCTTATTTTTCCCTAATGAAATAGGTTGTCCTATTTACTGCATAAAAATTATATTTGCTAGTAAATACACTTCAGAAGCACTTATGTATATGAATAAATTTTGTAAGCATTACAAAAAACAAAGTTTAAAAGGCTTAACATTGAGGAAACTTATTAGATCCTGGACAAGCATGAGCATGGAAGTTGGAAAGCACTTGGTAGATAGCAAAATTGTTCTAAAAGGGTCAGAATACATGCTGTGACTGTGAATGGACAGCATTTCCATAACCTATTTGTAACTACTCATCCATATTAATCCCTCGATAGGATAACCAGGATAATGCATCTGACAAGTCAAGAAGATACCAAAGGCAAACATTAACATACAGGTTAAGTTGGGAGCACATGCTATTAGCTTCGAATGGTAACGATACTCATCTCCATACCATTAGCCCTTCAGCCTGTGGTGGGTAACAATCCATTAACTTGGGACACAGGCCCAGTGCAGCATCCAGGTTACCAGTTTACCTTCCCCAGGCAACAATTTACCAATCATCCAAAAAAGAAGGATTCGAACTCGGGCACACAGTTGTGAAAATGTATACTAACCACAGCACCATGGAGGCCCATTAACTTATGCTGTTTTTCTTACAGCTGCTAAATTTTACAATATACAACAAAGGTTAAGGTAATTACCAAGAAGTAGTGAGTCTCCGTACTGGCCCTCCACAAACTGTTGCTGCAGAACACTCTGACGCCATATGTAGGGGTCATGAACGCTCCCAGGATAGCTCGCACAGAAGCTGATGATCCTCATCTTTGAGTCTGCCACAACTTGTACATTAAGGCTGTACTTCCTCTTCCTGTTCAGATAAACAACTGCATTTGCAGGTGCTTTGATGGGTATATGACTGCAGAAGGGAATTCACTGAGGCCATAAAAATCTTGCTTGATAGCATGAGCTCCTGCAGATCTTGGGGCATATTTATTTCTCGTTTTGCTTTGTTCAACAAAGCCTCAGTAACATCATTCAATATTCTTGATATTGATGACTGACTGATACCAGCTACATCACCCACCACATTCTGAAATGTCCCACTGGCAAAAAAAATGCAGGGCAACCAAGATCTGTGTGTGGACTGGAATTGCTCTTGTCCTGCCTGTGGGCCTGTGGATATGTGGTCCAATCTCCTCACACAGCTGAAGGATTTCATGGCGGGGCACCCAATAATAGTGTAGGAGATCATCGCTGACCTCTAAATGATTGAGACGGTCTCTGAAAACTCTTTCCCGTCGTAGCCTGTCATGTTCCAGTGCCCAGAGCAGCGCCATTTCACCTTCAAAAAAGGAATTTATATAGGGTAATAATCTCATATGCTAGAATTTGATTATTTTTGTTCCAGTTACTTAAAAAAAGTCCAGTGATCAGCTAACATAATTATATAGAACCTAAGTAAATAACTACTTATCATCAAACGTTCCATCCAGATCTAAAACGGTGTCTCCATTTCTTCGGATGAAATGTCACGGTAGCTTGTCAAGCAACAGGTCTCTTGCTCCCTAGTTCCTACTGACATTCTGGTAAAATGTTTTACAAAATTGTTTCCAACTTGGCAATATCAACATAGTCCATAGGTGATAAATACCACAGTGCATTATATTTTGCTTGGGTTAGGAGTCCTGAACACCCAAACTAACCTAATATTATCCGATAAAACTAACAGCTGAAAATATAATTATCCCCAGGATTACCTTACCCCTTGGCCCCTGCATTCCAAATTCTCTCTCCATTATTACTTTGTTAAATATAATTTTACCAGCATATCAATAACACTTGTTAGAGGGACACAGAACACCCCCCTAAAAAAAAAAATTCACTAAATATACAACACTCATGTGCTCTGACCATTATTTTATTCATCTATTGGAAATATTGGATGTGTAAATGAAGTGAATGATTTCCACACATTTGTTAATATTTGTTTACACGTAAGTAAGAACTCAGTATGTAGAGCTATGTCGACTAACATCTGAACAACCAAAGTCAGAGTGCGAGATGGGAGAAGCCTCCCCACCACAGGAGTGTCGAAGGGTGGCCGAGAATAGGTTAGTTTAAGTAATGTGAGTCTTGAGAGGCTGATTATAATTATAGCTGGAAAAACTGCCTACATGATCATGGTATCTCCTCTGAAACTGATTATGTCCAGCTAGACATCTAAATATTTCAAAACACAATTACAATAATCAATGAATATGACTGAGACATACTGCTAAACAACAACAGGTAACGATATAGTCCCATGATTTGACTGATTACTCTTCATCAACAGAGTTCCAAGTACACTCTTCCCACAAGTCTTATAAATTGCATTTCTTTTCATATGCTAACTATTTGCTTTGAGTCTTTAACGTTATAGATTAAAATCATGGTAATTCAAGTAAAAAAAAAACACTTTTGATTCGTGCCCAGCTGACCCGCTAATGTGCCGTTCATTTTGATTTACTCAGCGGTATTTACACGGCTGTACTCACTCATGTTTGTCACTTCCATTCACTACTAAGCATGTCAGTCGGATATTTGCGTATAAAACCAAGGAATATTATAAATAGTGTGAAAACTGAGGATAACTCATCACCGCTGCGGCTACGCGTCACTCACTTCGTCTTTTTCACGTCTCTCTCCACTTATTTCCGTCACTATTATACGTTTTCATACGCCTGCAACTACCGAGGTTATCGCATTGCGTTGTCATGTTCAGGAACCACCGATACAAGCAGTCAGACGGAAAAATAAAGCTGAGGCGGCAGTGTTTACCCGCCATACCACGCCTGCGGCAACTCGCTCACGGGTCTCGGAGCTGCGGTAACTTTTGGCCTTACCGGAGGTGCGGTAAGTGGTTGATGAATGCGAATTTACCGGGTGGGCGGAGATACCGTGAAGCTTACCAGCCACAGGTCCGGTAAATGGTATGATTGATTGATTGATTGATGGTTTATTGTTGCAGGTAAACAGAATCCCGCCCCAGGGAGACAGCAGGATCTCGCCGAGGCGCCAAAACAACAAGCTCGGGGCGCCCCTCGCAAGTTCCCTTAAGTATACATCCAAGATCTACGTCCATATATAGGCGAACCTAACATCACCATTGCCGATCCAGGATTCAGGACGTTTCCTAAGTCAAAGGAGGCAACGTTATAATTGTATTTCGTAAAGAATCCTTATAACCCAAAACTAACTAAAATTAAGAGTATTCTTTTTCTTGAACACAACATTGAATAAAGAACAGAACAATAATATGTAAATGCGTATAGCCACCGTTGCCAGATATTCGTACTCAGAGCCAAGGTCTTTAGATCTTGCTCAGAGCATAGTATTTACCGGTTTCTGACGCCTAACTGTTGCCAAGAAACATCAGGATCTAACTCTTTTAACGATAACTATAAATTAGTTTCGTTATTGGAACCCAGAAGACAGTTTGGGGGCAGGAAGTCGGGAAATATAATCGGCTGAGTACGACAATCTGGCAACGTTGGCCTGTAGCCTCGATGTCCAAGGCAGCAGCGCCCGCCATATTGCGGGTATCAGATACTTTAGATAGCATATTTTTACTGCGCAAAGCAGGTGATGTCACTTACTGTGACTTCGTCAGCTTTCATATTTATCTATTTGTGCATATTTCATGGTGGCAAAACTTACAATACTAGTTTCATTTTTACCAGTGACACGAATTTGTGATTGTTCATCACAATAGAATTTCAGTCTAATAAGGGAATCAAACACCACAGAAATATTACCAGTGTGTGTAGGAATGAATACAACGATAAGCACATACTTTGATTCAACTCAAGGACGTCTCGTGATCATTGATAAATATAAACAAAATATCCGGATAGACTACTCTTTAGCCCGTTACCTTCAATGGCCTCCAAAAAAAGTCCCTCCGCCAAGTTTGTACCCAACATTTGGTGATGTTAGGTGCGCCTACTTGCCCTTCACAGGCGCGACATGCCCTACAGGGCGAGACTACATATATAGCAAGTATCTAAGTGTGTATAGAAGTATCTGAGTGTGAAAAAAACAATTAAGAATTAAGGACCTATAATTGAAGCGATACATTAAAGCAGTAAAGGTCAAAAGAAGAACATCAGTTCGAATTATCTTCGATCAGCCGTGAACGTTTGACGGCTATACTGAACCTACAAGATATTTTCCATCTCCGCTGAAACATCTCGCTTTTATGGAAGGATTTTGCTCTATAGACTCATATACTTATATTTCCTTATCGGGAAACATATTATATGAGGCATTTTATTGACATATGAAGAATTAAGGATACTGATAGTCTTCTACCTCTCAAATTCCGCCGCCATGTTGCCTCTCTTTCTATCTTCTATCGATATTTTCATGCTGACTGCTCTTCTGAACTTGCTAACTGCATGCCTCCCCCCCTCCCGCGGCCTCGCTGCACACGACTTTCTACTCATGCTCATCCCTATACTGTCCAAACCCCTTATGCAAGAGTCAACCAGCATCTTCACTCTTTCATCCCTCACGCTGGTAAACTCTGCAACAATCTTCCTTCATCTGTATTTCCTCCTGCCTACGACTTGAACTCTTTCAAGAGGAGGGTATCAGGACACCTCTCCTCCCGAAATTGACCTCTCTTTTTGGACACTCCTTTGACCTCTATTCAGGAGCAGTGAGTAGCGGGCTTTTTTTCTTTTTTTTTTCTTTACGCCCTTGAATTGTCTCCTTGGTTATATATAAAAAACAAAGCGTCACACGTATACGTAGCCTACACCTCCGAGGCTGCTGCTGTAATTAACTTACTTGCAACGAGATACAGCCTCGATCGGCAACATCGTTTTTTCTGTTTTCTGGATCACGATGTAAGCGCAGAGGGATGTATCTCAGGTATCAAGCTCCCACGAAAGCCTTAATTGTTTAATACGTGAGTGAGCTTAATTGCAAGAAGACGGCCCCAGAGGTTAAATTCGCATCCTGTCACCCAGCCATCATATGTTACTGTTATCTCAAGGTCGCCGTGGTTACGTTTAGGCTTAGCTTACCTTCGTCAGTATCTCTTAAGGCCTGGTGGAGAGTAGACACACTCATCTTTTTCCCTCGTATGGCCGAACTAGCGAGTGTGGGATCAAGAGCTAGGACAACGTGAACGCGTGCAGTAGGAGGATATATGAAATAACGCCGAGCAGGGAGGGGACAGCGGGGAAACGTGAGGAAAGGTCCCTTGATAGAGTCCCGACATAGGCGGCCCTGTGTATAAGGCTGCTGGGTGCCATTTTTGGCCCTTCGAGCACCGCGCCGACTTTGAACTGAGGTAATAAAAACATAATTTTACCTATTTTGGAAGCGGATTCGGCTGCTTTTTAATGTAACAATGCCTTGCTGACTAGCCTTCGGCTGTAGCAACATGCCACAGAGGGGATACAAATTGTATAATAATATACAAAATGTATAATAATATACAAAGTGTATAATAATATACAAAGTGTATAATAATATACAAATTGTATAATAATATACAAAGTGTATAATAATATACAAAGTGTATAATAATATACAAAGTGTATAATAATATACAAAGTGTATAATAATATACAAAGTGTATAATAATATACAAAGTGTATAATAATATACAAAGTGTATAATAATATACAAAGTGTATAATAATATACATAAGTGTATAATAATAACTCTTCGCTCAAACTTTCTGTAAGAACTCCACCCTGGACGATTCTGGGCATATTCCTCCTACTCATCCCCCCTCCGACTCCTTTATGCCTGTTATTAAGATTCTTCCAAATGATGTTTTCTATGCCCTCTCTGGCCTCAACTCTCAGAAGGCTGATGGACCTGATGGAGTGCCTCCTATTGTCCTTAAAAACTGTGCTTCTGTGCTGACACCCTGCCTGGTCAAACTCTTTCGTCTCTGCCTATCAACATCTATCTTTCCTTCCTGCTGGAAGTATGCCTGAAATGCCAGAATTTTTCTCATTACAACACACACACGGCCTCTGCGTGTAACGAAACACACGAGAAATTAATCCAGACAAGGAAAGGTTTGCCGGCGCCGGGGATCGAACCCGCGACCAGCGTAACGGGAGAGCCACTCCTTTACCAGTCGGCCAAAGAGGTGCCCCCTTGGCTAAGTGGGTTATGGGAGGCTCGCCCATTCCTATTTAGATTAATTTCTGTGTGTTGAGTTCCCGTTTTCTATGAACTTCAGAGAGCATGGGCCATCACTCTACCTGTTACCCTCTCGGGGTGACACAACAGAACCACAGGAGAGGATGCCCACCGCTTTTGCCACCAGTGAAATGCCTGAATTTTTTTCTTTACTACACTCCCACACACGGCCTCTGCGTGCAACGAAACACACGAGAAATTAATCCAGACAAGGAAAGGTTTGCCAGCGCCGGGGATCGAACCCGCGACCAGCGTAACGGGAGAGCCACTCCTTTACCAGTCGGCCAAAGGGGTACCCCTTGGCTAAGTGGGTTATGGGAGGCTCGCCCATCAGGCAAGTTGTGTCACTACATGCCTTTGTACAGCCTGTGCCTAAGAAGGGTGACCGTTCCAATCCCTCAAACTACCGCCCTATAGCTTTACTTTCCTGTCTATCTAAAGCTTTTGAATTAATCCTTAACCGGAAGATTCAAAAGCACCTTTCCACTCCTAACCTTCTATCTGATCGCCAGTATGGATTCCGCAAGGGGCGTTCTACTGGCGATCTTCTTGCTCTCTTAACTGACTCTCGGTCATCCTTTCTTAACCGTTTCGGTGAAACTTTCTCTGTTGCGCTAGACATATCGAAAGCCTTCGATAGAGTCTGGCACCAGTCTTCTTTCTAAACTGCCCTCTTTCAGTTCTTTCCTCTCTGTTCCTTTATCTCCAGTTTCCTTTCCGGCCGTTTTATCTATGCGGTGGTAGACGGTCACTGCTCTTACCCTAAACCAATCAACAGTGGTGTTCCACAGCGCTCTGTCCTATCACCCACTCTCCTCCTGTTATTCATCAATGATCTTCTTTCCATAACAAACTGTCCTGTCCACTCATACGCCGACGACTCCACTCTGCATTATTCAACTTCTTTCAATAGACCCTCTCAACAGGAATTACACGAATCCAGACTGGAGGCTGCAGAACGCTTAACCTCAGACCTTGCTATCATTTCCGATTGGGGCAGAACGAACCTTGTGTCCTTCAATGCCTCAAAAACTCAATTTCTCCACCTATCAACTCGACACAATCTTCCAAACACCTATCCCCTATTCTTCGACAACACTCAGCTGTCACCGTCTTCAACACTAAACATCGTCGGTCTATCCTTAACTCAAAATCTCAACTGGAAACTTCATATCTCCTCTCTCGCTAAATCAGCTTCCTCGAGGTTGGGCGTTCTGTATCGTCTCCGCCAGTTCTTCTCCCCCGCGCAGTTGCTATCCATATAGAGGTTTTGCAGTGACGTCACGAAATAACGTCGTCTGCACCTTGTGCGCCGTCTGCAAACCCGCTGGTGGTCACCTCCCTAGCAGAGTGAGCAGGCGGACCACGTGTGCCTAATCCCCAAGTCACTACCCGCAGGCAAATGGCAGGACCTTCAGCATCATTTGTGTTAAGTGATTACGCGAGATCGCTTGAGGATGCTGCGAAGCTAAGATACATCGAAAAAATCATTGGTTTTGGAGGAGACTGGTAGACTGGCTGTCTAGCTGGCTGGCTGTCTGGTTGCCTGGTGGGTTGATTGACTGGCTGATTGGTAAACTGACTGTCTGTCTAACTGACCGACTGGTTGACTGGATGACTGACTGGGTGGTTGACTGACTGGCTGATAGGTTGGCTGGCTGGCTGGTTGACTGGCTGATTGGTTGGTTGGCTGACTGTCTGGCTGGTCGGTTGACTGGCAATAAGTTATCGCGATACTTTATCGCTGATAACAAAATCAGGTTATCGGCCATCCGCTACTTATTTAAATATATATCGGTATCTTCGTTACTTTTGTAACCAAACTAGCGATAATCGCTACTTTTTTCCGCCTCTCAGAAAAAAAAACCACGTTGTCTCCTCCCTACTGCGCATGCGTGGCCCGTGTTATATGAAAAAACTTCGGGGTATGAAATTATCTTCGGTGAAGAGATTTCATACGTTGATCATCAACATTAAAACACTAGGTTATTTTTTTTATGTTAGACTCAAAAATCAATATATCAAAGAGAAAAATCATTTACCTTTGCCCCCCATAATATTATTCACTGCCTCAAATTTGATATTCCATATTCGTTTGTGAGCATGCCATGATATTGAAGGCACCCGGTATTGTATTATTTGGTGTCCCATCGTCAAAAGCTGGCGCTTTTGTTTACAAACACTGGTCTCTCGTGAACTACGCATGTTCAGACCAGTAAGCGTAGCCCTGTACAGTCTCACAAAGCTTTTTAACACATTAAGAGTAGTAGCTGGAAGGCTGAATCAGACATACAGTACCACCATACTCGCTGTTTCTAGAACGACACTCTGTACATATAAATAGCTACAACTCGTACAGAGCGTCGTTCTAGAAGCAGCGGGGATGGTGGTAGTGGTACTGTATGTCTGATTCAGCCTTCCGGCAACTCTTAATTACGGTTAAAAAGCTTTGTGAGACTGTACAGGTCTACGCTTGCTGGTCTGAGCAGGCACAGTTCACGAGAGACCAGTGTTTGTAAACAAAAGCGTTGACGGTGGGGACGCCAAATAACACCAAGGCCAAGAGAATACAAGGGCCCGTACCAAGAGTCGTGAAGCTCGAGCCGCGTACCTTCCCTTCGACAATGTAGTCACGACCTCAGACCGTGCCTTCAATCCTTACCACAAGTCGCTCGGGAAGGTAAATGCACATACACACACTGCAACCTTCTTTTCACCAACCAGATCTAATGCACGCACACACATACAAACACACAGTGCTATTCATGGAGGTATAATACCTCCATGATGCTATTACAGTCATAATATTGTCCGTTTCATTCCGTCTGTCCACTCGTGAACGTAGATGTGGCACCTGCGCATTGTGAGTTTGTGATTGCGTGAAGATCATTTGAATGTTTATGTAAACAAAAAAATCCTCAAACCATCGTATATGAACCGCAAACAGAAGATTTGCATCGATAATATACCATACAAGAACACGAAGAAACAACTTGTATATCAAACAGTATAGTTTGATCATACTCGAACGATCTATAGCCTTTCAGATACTCATATTTCATCTTATTAAGGGATATAAAGTGACATACGACTCTGCAAGTGTCTATACATAAGGGATTTTGATGTTGCATGTATAAATAACATGGATAGCCTAATATTCGAAATAGCCTAGCATCGCATTCAACAGTTATTTATTATTTCATGTGTTTTTTCCATTATTAATCGTTATTTACATGCAGTAAATTATTAAGATACCCTTTGTTTGCACTGTCAGAGCCAGATGTCTTAACTGAAATGCGAAAGAATTTGAAAAACCATAGATCGTTGGAGAATGTGAGCCACGAAGGTTCTCGCCTGCTGGCAGGCTGGCTGGTTTCTCTGTGCTTTGAAGGCGCGTGCTGTTGTTGTAAACAAGACAAACATATTCACTGCAACTATAATATACGACTTACCAATTAGGGAAAATATTTTCTCAGGTTGTTTTAACTGAACTGTAACTATTTGCCACGCCAAATTTCGAAAATAAACATATTTTTCCTCGAAGGTCTGAGGGAAGACACGGGGTAGACCTTGCCTTCCCTTCGTCTTTCCCGCAGTCCTTCGTTCCAAAAATGCTAGTGACTATAGGTACGCACCGTCCTTCCCTTCGATCTTCGTCGCTAGACCTTCATGACTCTTGGTACGGGCCAAGGTCTTCTTAACCTCATACGTACCAGCGGCTAGATTCACAAAGGCTTAGTGCGTAATTTTGGGCCCTTAGTGCGTAGTTTTGAGAACATTGCGATACACAAAGCTCGCGCGGTAATGACTAAAGTCTGTTCAGAGCATGAAGTCCGTTCAGGGTGGAGTTGGTATCGTCGTTTACCTCTACCCATGCTGCCAAATCAGCGTTCGTACATGCGTCTCTCTCTTATTTCCCATCCATGTGCTATTTGAAAGCGATATTTTATATATTCTGTATATAGTAAAGGAAGCTGCATAGTACAATGAGTGTCGATGTTTAGGATAATAACAAGGATTTGTATAAATTCTATGACATGTGGCAGCGATTTTTTCTCATGTTGCCACGTTGTGGTGTTGTTGGTGGTGGTGGTGGTTGGTGTGTCCCCCTAGGTCCCTCCCTCGGGTCGAGATGGAGAGAGAGGGAGAGAGAGAGAGATAAACAGGTGGGTTGTGGGTGGGTAGGCCGGGAGAGAGTGCTAATCTGATAATTGGCGGTCGAACTGGCAGCGCTGCACTCATGGGAATTCTGGAATCTGCCACACCTTGAACCGACTTCATGCTCCGAACAGACTATACCAACTAATCGATGACGTCACGGATCAGCACGCGGATTCACAAAGCCTTACCGCGCTCTGTGTGACGCTAAATTTGTTGTTAAATAACTACTGTCTCGGGGGTGTAGTAAACGCTAACAATATTATTATATTTACGTATAAATGCTTATAAATCGCGTTTTTCAACTTGAAATATAACTTTGCGAGCAGAGGAAGCCCATTTCTTTATAAAATGATGAGATATACACACTTTGAGAGGTATATGATAAGTGTGGGCGGTATGGCAACACCCGGCCAGGGGATTGCCAGACCTCCCTCCTCCTTCATCTTCCTACCTCCTCATCCATTCGATCATCCATCCATCTCTACATTTGTCCCTCCATGGAATCATGGACCTTTGTCGGGTGACAGCCCATGAGTTGGGCTGCAGATATGGCAAAACACTCTTAACTTTTCCTCGTTCCTTCCTTTCGTCCTTGTCTGCCTCGGTCTATATATGTGCCACATTATTTTTAATTTGCTCTCTTCCTGCCTCAATCTCCTCCTTATCTTATTTTTCTTCCCCTTAAGCATGTTCTTAGATAACAAGACATCGAACAGCAGAGTTACCTTGACGTAAATGTGCAGCAAACAACGAAATAATTGTTCCTAGATTATGATTTAGTACAGTTTGCCTTAAAAGAAAGAAAATGGGAAAAGAGGACG
>NW_026111581.1:372500-435000 GCF_024679095.1 Eriocheir sinensis | reverse complement strand
GCAAAACTGTTATTTAAATTATATCATCAGTCCACACATACAGATTTCATTATAAAATAATATTAAAATATTACAATTTCGTCGTTTTTTATCCTAAATTTTTAGGGGTACACGGGAACCTATAAAAATGCCCAAGGGGTGCAGAGGAACAAAGAGGTTGGGAACCCCTGATATATACTACTACTACTACTACTATATATACTACTATTATTATACTAGACACTACTACTATTATAAGTAGGTACTACGTACTACTCCTACTACTACTACTGTTATAAGTAGGCACTACTACGTACTCCTACTACTACTACTACTACTACTACTACTATTATAAGTAGGTACTACGTACTACTCCTACTACTACTACTGTTATAAGTAGGCACTACTACGTACTCCTACTCCTACTACTACTACTACTACTACTACTACTACTACTACTACTACTACTACTATTATAAGTAGGTACTACGTACTACTCCTACTCCTACTACTACTACTACTACTACTACTACTACTACTACTACTACTACTACTATTATAAGTAGGTACTACGTACTACTCCTACTCCTACTACTACTACTACTACTACTATTATAAGTAGGTACTACGTACTACTCCTACTACTACTACTATTATAAGTAGGTACTACGTACTACTCCTACTCCTACTACTACTACTATTATAAGTAGGTACTACGTACTACTCCTACTACTACTACTGTTATAAGTAGGCACTACTACGTACTCCTACTACTACTACTACTACTACTATTATAAGTAGGTACTACGTACTACTCCTCCTCCTCCTACTACTACTACTACTGTTATAAGTAGGCATTACTACGTACTCCTACTACTACTACTACTACTACTGTTATAAGTAGGCATTACTACGTACTACTACTACTACTACTACTACTACTGTTATAAGTAGGCATTACTACGTACTCCTACTACTACTACTACTACTACTACTACTACAACTACTCTTACATCCACTTATCTCTATCCTTATCTCCAACTCTGTCCTCCTCCCTCCACTCTTCCTCATTAGATTACACACACACACACACACACACACACTGTGTGTGTGTGTGTGTGTGTGTGTGTGTGTGTGTGTGTGTGTGTGTGTGTGTGTGTGTGTGTGTGTGTGTGTGTGTGTGTGTGTGTGTGTGTGTGTTCATCTAATCTAATGGGGAAGGAGAAAGGGGAAGAGTGACAGAGTGAAAAATAAGGCTATAGATAAGAGGGTGTGAAAAGGAAGAAGCAAGGAGAGAAAGGAAGAGAGAGAGAAAGAGAGAGTGGAGAAAGAGAGAGAGAGAGAGAGAGAGAGAGTAAAGGAAAGGTGTGAGTAGGAGGGAAAGAGGTTGAGAAAAACTGGGAGGGAGGGAAGAGAGAACACACACACACACACACACACACACACACACACACACACACACACACACATACAAATATTTGGAGTCTTTAATAGCTAGAAGATCAACATCCCATCACTTCCATCCTCTCTCTCTCTCTCCCCTCACTCATTCCCTCCCTCCCTTCTCTCCTCCTCTTCTCTCAGCCCTTTTTACCTCCTCTTCATCCCACTAATTTTTCTTTCCTTTACTTCTCCCTTTCTTTCTTTTTACCTTCTTTTTCCTTCGTGTCTCTCTCTCTCTCTCTCTCTCTCTCTCTCTCTCTCTCTCTCTCTCTCTCTCTCTCTCTCTCTCTCTCTCTCTCTCTCTCTCTCTCTCTCTCTCTCTTTCTCATTTCTTTCTTTCTTTCTTCCTCTCTTTCCTTCCTTCTCTCTTTTACATCATTCTCTCTCCATTCCTTCCTTCCCTCCTACTCTTTCCTTTACCTTTCTTCCTTCCTTCCTTTCCTCCTCTTTCCTTTCCTTTCTTCTTCCCCTCCACTTCTCTCATTTCTTTCTCCACTCACTTCTTCACCACCACCACCACCACCACCACCATGCACCGCCACTCACCACGTACCACACCTCCCTTGCAGATGTCCCCAGCCGGCCACACCACCACCACCACAGCACCACCGCCGGAGAACACAGCCGGCGGTGGTGAGCGGAAAATCTTCTTCAACTACTCATACCTCAGAACATATGAAGGAATACTCAAGCTGGCCCAACTAGTGAGTGCATTCAGCTTAAGTTGGCGTATAGGCTCCACCCCTTTCTGATTAAGCCCCGCCCCCTTTCCTATAAGCCGCCCCTCCTCCTTATTTTTCTTTCCATTTCCTTCTTCTCTCTCTTTCATTCTTCCTTTTTTTTTCGTTCTTTCTTTCTCTGGTCTTTTTATTTCATTCTTTCTTCCTCTCTTTCCCTATTGCTTCCTTTCCCTTCTTCCTTCTTTCCTTCCTTTCCCTTCTTTCTCCTCTCCTCCTCCTCCTCCTCCTTATTGTCGCTTCATTTCCTTCTCCTTTCTTTCATTTTTCCTCCTTTTTTTCCTTCTCCATTCTTTTCTTTTCCTTTTTTTTCATTATTTCTCCTTTGTTCTCAGTGCCTTTTTCTTCTTAAGCCCCGCCCCCTTCTCCTTAAACCCCTCCCCTTCCATATAAGCTCCACCCCTTTCTCCTTAAGCTCCTCCCCCTTCCCTATAAGTCTCTCCATCCTCCTTACTATAGAAACATACTAAGAAAGGCTGAATCTGTTGCATCTGGTGAGTGTGTTTAGCTTAAGTTGGCGTTAAAGCCCCGCCCCCTTCTCATTAAGCCCCTCCCCCTTCTTGGTTAGCTCTTCCCCCTTCTCTTGCCTTTCCTTTCACTCCTTTTCTTCCTTCCTTTCCTTTCACTCCTTTTCCTTTTGTTCCTTTTTTCTGCCTTCCTTCCTCCCTCCTCCTTTTCTTTCTTTCCTCTCATTTATTTTCCCTCCTTCCCCATACTTTCCCAAGCCATCCCTCTTCCTTTTAAGCCCCTCCCCTTCTCTTTCCTTTCCTTACCTTTTTTTTTCCTTCTCTCCCCATAATTCCCCTAGCCATCCCTACACCCACACACTCATCCCAACCCCAACGTTCCCCCAATCAACGCTCCATCCCCCACAGGTCATCGCAGTGCTGGTGTTCGTCTCTGTCATGGTCTCGGAACACCCTCGCGGCGGCACCTCGGACTGGATCTCCTTCACGTCCATGGGCAGCTTCTGGTTCAGTGGCATGTTGTTCGTGATGTACCTCGTCAATGCTGTGGTCGTCCTCACTGACGTGCCCTGTGGAATGCTGGTAAGGAGGGTAGCTTCCTTTTTGCCTTCATTTCTTCTCTCCTTGCTTCGTTTTCTTTCCCCTTTCATTCCTTGTCTTCTTGTCATTTTCTTTATTTTTTCTACATCAAGGGAGGCAGCTCAGTCCTTTCTTTTCCTTCCTTCCTTCCCTGGAGCCTGTGTTGTTTTCTGTGATTCTTGGCCTCCTTTTTGCCTTCATTCCTTCTCTCCTTGCTTCGTTTTCTTTTCCTTTCTATCCTTCCTTGTCTTCAGTACTGGGCCCCCCCCCCCCCCCCCTTGTCTCTCGTGCCCTCGGGAATGCTGGTAAAGAGGGTGGGTTCTTTTCTGCGATGCCTGGCTTCCTTTTTCCTTCATTTCTTCTCTCCTTGCTTCAGATTATATTCCTTTCTATCCTTCCTTGTCTTCAGTACTGTGGCCCTGCTGTCTCTCGTGCCCTGGGGAATGCTGGTAAGGAGTACGTGTGGGCTGTTTTCTGTGATTCCTGGCTTCCTTTTGTTCCTTCATTTCTTCTCTCCTTGCTTAATTTTCTTTCCCTTTCTTTCATTCCTTGTCTGTGTTGTTTTCTTCCTTCTTTTTGATGTTTCTTCCTTCCCTCTTATCCTCTCCTCTCTTCCCTTTTCTGTCTCTCCTTTCTTTTCCTCTCCTAGCTCTCTTCCCTCCTTCCCTTTCTTTCATCTCCTTTCCCTTATACTTTCTCTTTCCTTTTCTTTGTTCCTCCCCTCCTCTTTCCCTTCTTCTTTCTTCATGTCATAACTACTAATGATAATAACAATGATGGTGTATTTGTAATGGTGTACGTGTGTGTGTGAGTGTGCTTCCGTGTGCTTGCAGGAGCTGGTGTACACATGTCTCTGGACGGCCTTCTGGTTTGTGTCGGGCTGTTTGGCGGCGGACTTCGCGAGTAAAGGGTGAGTGTGTGTGTGTGTGTGTGTGTGTGTGTGTGTGTGTGTGTGTGTGGAGAGTGTTGACAGTCTTCTTCTTCTACCTCTTCTTCTTTATTTTCTTCCTCTTCTTCTTTTTTTATCTTTTTCTTCCTTTTCTTTTTTATCTTCTTCCTCTTCTTTTTTATTTTCTTCCTCTTCTTTTTTATCTTCATCTTCCTCTTCTTTTTCTTCCTTGATCTTCTTCTTTTTCTTCCTCTTCCTCCTTTTTATCTTCTTCCTCTTCTTTTTCTTCTTCTTCCTCTTCTATATCTTTTTCTTCTTCTTCCTTTTCTTCTTTTTCTTCCTCTTCTTTATCTTTTTCCAATAGTTTAGTCAGACCCCACTTAGAATATGCGGTACAGTTTTGGTCTCCCCACCATGCAAAGGACACTGCTAAATTAGAAGGTGTTCAGCGTCGGGCAACGAAAATGATCCCTTCCTTGCGCAACAAGTCCTACGAGGAAAGGCTTTCTACCCTTAACATGTTCTCTCTTGAGAAACGTCGCCTCCGAGGAAAACTGATCGAATGTTTTAAAATACTTAATGGTTTCACGAATGTAGACAGATCAACATTGTTTATGATCGATGACACTTCGCGCACGAGGAACAATGGCGTAAAACTCAGATGTAGACAAGTAAATTCAGACTGCACCAAATTTTTCTTCACCAATGTTGTAGTGCGAGAATGGAATAAGCTTCCACCATCAGTGGTCCAGTGTAACACGATTGACTCCTTTAAAAACAAGCTCGACCGTCACTTCCTTCAACTTAATATCAACTAGAGTAGAAATGCAACGTTTTGGAGCCTTCTGATTAATGTAAAATCACAGTCCACCAAGTCTGGACCATGGGGTCTGTGTGGTCTGATTTTCTATGTAATTCTATGTAATTCTTCTTCTTTTTCTTCCTCTTCATCTTCTTCTTCTTCCTTGTTCTCCCTAATGTTCTTTCTTTTTCTCCCTAGTTTTAATTATCATTTTCTTCTTTTCTTCCACATGTTCTCATTTTCTTCCTTTGTTTTCTTCCTCGTTTTGTCATCATTTTCTTCACATGCTTCCATTTGTTCTCATTTTCTTCTTACTTTTCTTCATAGTCTTGTTTTCATTTTCTTCAGTTTTTACATCACCTAGTTTTGTTATATTTTTCTCCATTTTCTTCTTTTTCATTTTCATTTTTCATTTTCATTTTTTTATTTTCATTTTTTCATTTTCATTTTTTTCATTTCATTTTCTTTTTTTTTTCATTTTCATTCATTTTCATTTTTTTCATTTTTTTCTTCATTTTCTCATTTTTTATTTTCATATTCTAATTTTTTCTTCATTTTCTTCAGTTTTTACATCGCCTAGTTTTTTGTTTTCATTTTCTTCATTTTCTTCACAGTTTTTACACTACTATTCTTTTTCTTCCTTGTTTTCTCATAATTTTTTTTCACACACTTCAATTTGTTCTCCTTTTCTTCTTCCCTTCCTTTATCATTGTCTTCCCATAGTATTAGACCATCCTGCTGTTTCTTCTTTTTCTTCTCTCTCTCTCTCTCTCTCTCTCTCTCTCTCTCTCTCTCTCTCTCTCTCTCTCTCTCTCTCTCTCTCTTATTTATTTAAACAGGGTTTACAAAAGATTATGATAAAGTTGAAGGTTTTAAGCTTCATCTATCTATAGCTATGTACAAGATTACACACAGTGAGTTACTGCCCAGAGGTCCTAAGCCAGCTGTTCACCTCCCGCTTGAAGTCTTGAAGAGACGCATGATGGTGGAGGTCGGTGTGGCGAACAAGCTGGTTCCACAGGCGGCTGTAGCGGGGCTGGAAGGAGCGGAAGTGGTGTTCTGTCCTAGAGAAGGGTACAGCCACTTGTTCCTGCCTGTGGGGTGCTGCTCGGGTGGAGTGTATGGGGCTTGGGGGCGCGGGGAGCTTGAGAGCTGCCAGGTGGGGTGTGTTTAGGTTGTGTGCCTTGAACATTACACACAGGCCTGCCACATCCCTGCGCTCCTGGAGAGGTTGCAGGGAGCCACGCGCATGCTGAGGACCTGTGCGCTGTATCAGACGCTGGGCTCTGGTCTGGACACGATCCAGCGTTGCAAGGTAGGATGGAGGGCAGGAGGACCAGGTGAGGGGGGAGTACTCCATGAGGGGACGTACTTGTGCCTTGTAGAGCACCTCAGCCCCTATGGCGTCAAGTATATGGGAGTTGCGCCGTACACAGCTGAGTTTCCATGCTGCATTTTTTGTTATTTTCTTGGCATGGTTAGTGAAGGAGAGTCCCGCGTCGAACTCCACTCCGAGAATGGAGATGGAGTCTTGAAGAGGTAACGTTTTCCCCTCCAGTTGTATCCCCGGCACGGCTAGATTGTTAATGTCTCGCCTGCGGGATATAACCATTGCTTGTGTTTTGTCAGGGGCCAGGCCCAGGGTGACTTGCCAGCAGCTGCTCCAGGCGACAATTTTGTTGAGTGCCATGTTGATACGACAAACTGTGCCTTGCCAGTCCTGTCTGTCGCTGGTGAAGGCAAGGGTACAGTCGTCAGCGTACGCCTGGGCCTCTGGGATGAGCTGGAGAATGTCATTGAAATAAACATTCCACAGTAGAGGCCCGAGTACGCTGCCCTGGGGCACGCTTGCATTGATGGGGTGCTGGCTTGAGGTGTGGCCGATAATCGCCAACTGTAATGCCATGTCCTGGAGGTAGTCCCCAATGAGTTGCAGGAGGGCGCCTCGCACACCTAGGCTCTTCAGCTCGGCGATGAGGTCTTGGTGCCAAACCCTGTCGAAGGCTCTGGCTCTCTCTCTCCTGTCCTCTTCTCTCTGCCTTCATTTCTTTCCTCTCCTTCCTTCCCTCCTTTCCTTGCTTTCTTCCTTCCCTCTTCTTCTTCTTCTTCCTTGTTTTCCATTGACGTGTTCTCCCTATTCTTTCTTCCTCTTCCTTTATTCCTAGTTTTATATCTGGCTTCTATCTCCTTTTCTTCCTTGTTTTCCCTAATGTTGTTTCTTCTTTTTTCCTTCCTATATAGTTTCACATCTTGCTTTTCTTCCTTGTTTTCCATCGGCTTGTTCTTTCCTCTTCTTCCTCTCCTTCTTTTCTCTATAGTCTTACACATCTTGCATATTTCTCCTTTTCCTGCTCCTCACCGCCTCTTGCTCCCGTTCCAGCGCGGGTGTCGCCTTCATTGTCGCCGCCTCCCTCAGCTGCCTGGCCACCATCGTCTTCGGCCTCACCGCCTTCCTGCTGTACAAGAAGAGGAGGGCGGGAGCGCTGTCCTCTGCCCAGCCGCTCCGCACACACACCGACACCTCAGATATGAAGTGAGTGTGTGTGTTTACCTGAGGGCTTGGCTGTTTGTTGAGGCATGTAAGGGAAGGGAAGGGTAGGGAAAGGGAAGGGAAAGTAAGGGGAGGTGAGGGACGATAAGGGAGTGAAAGGCAAAGGAAGGGAAGGGAAGGTAATGGAAGGAAAGGGAAGGGAAGAAAAGGTGATGGAAGGGAAGGGAAGGTATTGGAAGGGAAAGGGAAGGTGAGGGATGGGAAGGCAAGGATAGTAAGGGAAGGGCAGGAAAGGGAAGCGATGGGACTCAAAGGGAAGGGCAGGAAAGGAAAGGCAAGGGAAGGGAAGGTGAGAGAAGGGAAGGTGAGGGAAGGGAAGGGAAGGTGATGCAAGGGAAGGGAAGGTGAGGCAAGGGAAGGGAAAGTGAGGGAAGGCAAGGCAAGGGAAGGGAAGGAAAGGGAAGATGAGGAAAGGCAAGGGAAGGGAAAGGGAAGAAAAGGCAAGGGAAGGGAAGCTGATGGAAGGGGAAGGAAAGTAAGGTAAGGGAAAGGATAGTAAGGGAAGGGAAGGGGAGGTGAGGGATAGGAAGGTAAGGGAAGGGATGGGAAGGGTAGATAAAATAAGAAAAGGTAAGGGTAGGTAATGAAAATGAAGGGAAAGTAAGAGAGGGAAGGGAAGACGATGGGAGGGAAGGAAAGGGAAGATGATGGAAGGGAAGGAAAGGGTAGGTAAGGTTTGGGAAGGGAAAGGGAAGGATGGGGAGTTAAGGGAAGGGAAGGGAAGGGAAGGGAAGACAATGGAAGGGAAGGGAAGGTGAGGAAAGGCAAGGGATGGGAAGGAAAGGGAAGGTAAGGAAAGGCAAGGAAAGGGAAGGTGATGGAAGGGAAGGGAAGGAAAGTGAAGGTTAGGAAAGGCAAGGGAAGGGAAAGGGAAGATAAGGCAAGGGAAGGGGAAGGAAAGTAAGGTAAGGGAAGGGAAGGGAAGGGAAGGAAAGGGAAGGGGAGGTGAGGGATGGGAAGGTAAGGGAAGGGATGGGAAGGGAAGGGTAGGGAAAATATGAAAAGGTAAGGGGAGGTAATGGAAGGGAAGGGAAAGTAAAAGAAGGAAGAGAAGGAAAGGGAAGATGATGGAAGGTAGGTAAGGTATGGGAAGGGAAAGGGAAGGATGGGGAGTTAAGGGAAGGAAAGGAAAGGCAATGGAAGGGAAGGGAAGGGAAGGGAAGGTGAGGGAAGGAAAGGCAATGGAAGGGAAGGGAAGGTGAGGGAAGCAGATGGATGGGAAGGGAAGGGGATGGAAGGGAGGGGAAGGCAAGGAGAAGGTATGAAGTGAAAGAAACTGAACTACAAGGGATGATGTATGAAAAAGTAGAAGAGGAAGAGGAAAGAATAAGAAAATTGAGGAACATGAGAGGAATGAAAGGCGTGGGAGGAATTAACTTAAGTCTTCATTTTCTTCTTCTCTTTATATAAATTCCTCCTGGCATTCCCTGACCATATTCTTCCTCCTCTTCTGTATTTTGCTATTTTCCTCCATTCTCTCTCTCTCTCTCTCTCTCTCTCTCTCTCTCTCTCTGCCTTCCCCTCCAGTGTAACACGATTGACTCCTTCAAAAACAAGCTCGACCGTCACTTCCTTCAACTTAATATCAACTAGAGTAGAAATGCAACGTTTTGGAGCCTGCTGATTAATGTAAAATCACTTAAGTTTAAGGACAGACCACCTAGTCTGGACCATGGGGTCTGTGTGGTCTGATTTTCTATGTAAATCTATGTAAATATCTCTCTCTCTCTCTCTCTCTCTCTCTCTCTCTCTCTCTCTCTCTCTCACACACACACACAAGAGCAATAGATATAATGTTTTCTTTCGTTTCAGTTTCTCTTAACCCCTTGGATGCAGACTTCCTACCAGAATACATCACCAAGCTACAGGAGTGGAGCAATAAGTGGCTGCTACAATTCAGTGAAGAAAAATGTAAAATCCTGCACCTTGGGAGGGGAAATCCAGCACCCCAATACCGCATGGGAAACACTCCACTATCCACCACAGACGCAGAGAATGACCTGGGAGTGTATGTTACCAGGCTACCAGTGAAGGGATATCCAGCACACCAATACTACATGGGAAACACTCCACTATCCACCACAGAGGCAGAGAAAGACCTGGGAGTATATGTTACCAGGCTACCAGTGAAGGGATATCCAGCACACCAATACTACATGGGAAACACTCCACTATCCACCACAGAGGTAGAGAAAGACCTGGGAGTGTATGTTACCAGGCTACCAGTGAAGGGATATCCAGCACACCAATACCACCTGGGAAACACTCCACTATCCACCACAGAGGCAGAGAAAGACCTGGGAGTATATGTTACCAGGCTACCAGTGAAGGGATATCCAGCACACCAATACCACATGGGAAACACTCCACTATCCACCACAGAGGCAGAGAAAGACCTGGGAGTGTATGTTACCAGGCTACCAGTGAAGGGATATCCAGCACACCAATACCACATGGGAAACACTCCACTATCCAACACAGAGGCAGTTAAAGACCTGGGAGTGTATGTTACCAGGCTACCAGTGAAGGGATATCCAGCACACCAATACTACATGGGAAACACTCCACTATCCACCACATAGGCAAAGAAAGACCTGGGAGTGTATGTTACCAGGCTACCAGTGAAGGGATATCCAGCACACCAATACCACATGGGAAACACTCCACTATCCACCACAGAGGCAGAGAAAGACCTGGGAGTGTATGTTACCAGGCTACCAGTGAAGGGATATCCAGCATACCAATATCACATGGGAAACACTCCACTATCCACCACAGAGGCAAAGAAAGACCTGGGAGTGTATGTTACCAGGCTACCAGTGAAGGGATATCCAGCACACCAATACTACATGGGAGACACTCCACTATCCACCACAGAGGCAGAGAAAGACCTGGGAGTGTATGTTACCAGGGTACCAGTGAAGGGATATCCAGCATACCAGTATCACATGGGAAACACTCCACTATCCACCACAGAGGCAGAGAAAGACCTGGGAGTATATGTTACCAGGCTACCAGTGAAAGCGAAACCCATGCCAATCGCAGCGGATGGGTTAAGAATATGGAGCTTAGCCTCTGCCCTGAGTCATAGCTGCACAGGATTATGGTCTGGTCTGTCCGTCACCTCCTTGCCATCATGTCTCCGTGTCTGTACATCAGTCACACAGCTTCTTGGCGGCAGGACAACAACCAACGAATCTTCACCATACAACTGTACACTCCTACTGTCTTACCTATTCCCCCACCTGTACCTTTACCACTAACCCACTTCCTCTTCCTACTATAACCTTGATTAAAAGCTGTATGAGGAATGTTATGAAAGATAAACAAAATTTCACTTCAGAAAGCATTTCTTTAAGGAAAATAATCAAAGGTCAAACATTTCTTTCATATCTGTATTAGGAAAATTTTGAAGGGAGAATTATTCCTCATTAAGTTTTTAGAAAAGAAATCATCAAATAAATATACTATTATTATTTATCTCAATTTTTATTATGGCTTCCTACACCTACTGATATTGTAGTTTTGCCTTACAATCCTATTCCTATTTATATAACTAAGAAAGCATGACATGAAAACTGTTGTGTGACCCACCACTTGGTTGTGCTGCAACACACACACACACACACACACACAAATGATGACCCACCGGTGGGTCCGTCATGAGGCACGTGTTAATGGCAGCGATGATCAACGAGAGCATGGGCGCATTGACTCACAAACAAGTCCTGTAAGATTTAGAGGGATTCAACTCCTGGGTGAGGAGTCTTGGCCTTGGACAAGTGGTGCATGTGAGGGGCCGGCAGACAAGAATGCAGTGAGTGTCTGGGGACAGCTAAGAAAAATTATGCCGCATGGAGCAAAGCATGAATGTAAACTTTAAGGAGGCAGCAGCCTGAGTGGCCAGGAGCAGCAGGGGCAGGCTGCCACAAGTGTGAGGACCAGGGGTGGCCAGAAGAGTCACCACCACCTCCCTGATGCTGGCACCTCCAGCCATAGAGGAAAGGGCAAATTTGAGTGTGTGAAGATTTGAGACTAGAACGAGATCACTAGACACAGCCTTGCACTAATTAACTAACAGGAACATATACACCAGGGGGTGCATCACTTCACTCACTCACCACCTCCACACACTGGTGAAGGAAATTATGAATGCCAAGAGTGTGGAAAAAAGACTACGTATGAAGGGTGAGCTCAACAAATACAGCCACACCTTTGAAATGAGTCATGAATGTTGTGAGTGTGGCCAAAGGTTCAGTAGGAAGAGTAACCTCAGTAAACACATCCTCACACACACTGGTAAGCTCTAAAAAGTGGGTGATTGTTAGGCACTTGGCAGAGTACCCCATCACCCATAATCAAGACTAAAAAAGTAAACTAAAACAAAAAAAGTGAGAGAAATCATGAGTGTGAAGTTCGTGGAAAGATATTTACTATGAAGAACACCCTCAACAGACATGCCCTGACACACACTGGTGAAAGAGTTCATGAATGACAGCTTGTGGAAAACAATGCAAAGTGAAGAAATACCTCAACATGCTGATGAAAGAACTCATGAATGTGAAGTACAGGGTGAAGAGGAAACAACAGAGCGGAGAAGAACACAGAACTGCAAGAAATGGCATTGTAAGAATTTACAGAGGGAGAAAGGAATTGAGAGGAATATACTAGAGAACCCAAACTTTCCGATGGGCACGTTAACAGTAAAATGAAACACAATAGGGAACAGTTAACAGAAGATTGGACAAGTGTACGAGGCAGCAAAGGAATGAGCAGAGTGGTGCATGGTAATGACGACGAGGGTGGAGGTGTGGATGGAACTATTACAGGTACACGGTGTAGTGAAGTGGGTGCAGCAGGCGGCCAGGCTACACAAGTGGTGGTGGTGAGTGTTGGGGGCCAAGGCACAGCTGGGGGTGGAGGTCCTGTCATGGGCTAGAGCTTCAGGATTATACAAACCAAGAGGAACCAGCGACCATCAGGATAAGGGCAAGTGTGGGCAATGACTGCTGAACATATTTTGGTTCTGATGAGTGTGTGTGTACAGCCACTGATGTTGGGGCAAGTGTGGGCAATGAATCTGCTTAATTCCGAGGGTCCTTTCGTCCCCTCTGCTCTGCCACACAGTTCCAACACCTATTTTTCCCCCTCATATGTTTGCTATGGGTAACATATGAGAGGAAGGGATAGGTGTTGGACTGTGTGGTGGAGCAGAGGGGAGGAAAGTACCTGCGGAACCAAACACCTAAACAAATTATTATAAATGGTTTGACAATAGTATTTCTTGGTTCTGATGAGTGTGTGTACAGCCACAGGTGAACGCTGTGGGGCTCGGGGCGCTGCATGGACAACCAGGGTCATAATTGTGCATTACTATCTTCATCCTATCATTCATACCTTTGCTATGCATAACAATAAGAAAATAAAACACCTATCTATGAAAAAAAAAAAAAACTAACATCACGTTGGAATGCGTAATGGGTGTCACAGGCAGGTTATAAGGAGCTGCTGTGTGTCCTTCTTCCTTCTTAATGTGTGTGAAAAACATTTTGAGAGAGGCAAAATCGTTCTGTCCTGTACCATGGAGCACGGGCATACTCTCAAAGATACTAACCTTCATGCATAATCAGAAAGTACACATCAGGACCTATACCAGCAACAAAAAAGATATATACACTAGCTTGAAGAAAACATAGGGCCAGTTCAACACAGGGTCATTGTTACCCCCAAACCAAACCATATTCACCACAATGATCCATTATTTCTACTCAGTACCAGAGACTGTTATAGATATTTCTTGTGTGGGTTCCTAAAATTCCCTCCTCCTTATCACATCAACACCAAGCACTAGAGCCACAAGGAGTTTTTGTCGTATTCTGTGTTAGGTTGGGGAGCTCACACACTTGCTGCACTGGGCTGTAAACTGGCCCAAAGTCAAGGTTGTTTTGTCTTTGCCAAACGCTTGACACATTTTCTGGGGGTTCGTTTTCTGGTGCGTTTCTTTAATTAGACTTCACATTCACGTTTTTTTTCACCGTAAATAAGGGAGTGTTTGTTCAGGGTTCCTTTCTCAGAAAATGCTTTCCCACAAACTTCACATTCATAATTTCTCTCACCAGTGTGTCTGAGAACATGTCTGCTGAGAGCACCCTTCAGTCTGAATCTTTTGCCACAAAACCCGCACTCATGATTTCTTTCACCCGTGTGTGTTAGGAAGTGGTTGTTGAGGGAACCTTTTTCAGTAAATCTCTTACCACAAACTTCACATGCATGATTTCTTTCACCAGTGTGTGTCAGGGCATGTCTGTTGAGGGTGTCCTTCATAGTAAATCTCTTACCACAAACTTCACATGCATGATTTCTTTCCCTTTTTTTGTTTTAGTTTACTTTTTCAGTCTTGATTATGGGTGATGGGGCACTCTGCCAAGTGCCTAACAATCACCCACTTTTTAGAGGCTGCAACCGAGGGTTCTTTTTAGGATGGTAGTGGTTCCCTTAAGGGCAATTGTTTGGATTTCTGTTGCCCTCGGGTTTCCTGGGATTTTAGCTAGATGGTCTTTGAAGTTCTTTTTCAGTAGGCCTGTTGCTCCGGCAATGACTGGCACAATCGAGATGTTCTTCAATTTCCAGTTTCTTTTCATATCATGCATCAGGCCTTGATCTTTCCCCAGTGTGTGTAAGGATGTGTTTATTGAAGTTACTCTTCTTACTGAACCTTTTGCCACACTCATAACATTCATGGCTCATTTCCTCAGCAGGTGTGGGTGTGTCTGTTGAGGTCATCCTTCATAGGGAGTCTTTTCCCACACTCTTACCACTTAGTTTCCTTCACCAGTGTGTGCAAGCTGCATATAGTCAGCTTGCTCTTGCTCTCAAATATTTTCACACTTAAAAACTTTCCTTTTCCTTTATAAAAGATGCCAGCAGCAAGGTGGTGGTTCTTCTGATCACCCCTGATTCTCACACCAGTGACAGAACCCTCCTGCTGGTCCTGGACACTTTGGCAGTAAAGTTCCTCACCACCACACACAAGACCAAGCATACAGGCGAGGCTAGGGATGCAGCAGGGAGTCCTTAAGTCAGTGGCTGTGAGAACAGGGCAAGTACTGAGCCCAGCACCCGCCTGAGACACCCACTTCACCACGGGCACCAGTTATGACCAATGGGACACAGTTGAGTGCTGTCTCCTGGTGCTGTGCTCTTCCAGGTGGCCAATGCCACTTCCTGGTATGGAAGAGATGAGGTGTTAATGAGGTGTTTTTATGCTCCCTCTGCCTGAATCTATCGAGGGCGTATGGTCCTCCAGCTGTCCTCAAAAAGTGTGCTTCCACACTGACATCCTGCCTGGCTAACATCTGTCTTTCCTCTCTGCTTGAAGTTTAGTTACATGGAACTTATGCCTCAGAAGGGTGACTGCTCTAGGATCTCACTCCTCTACCACTTACATGAGCAGCAAGGTAAAAATTCCTCTACAATCAACCATTCCCAGAAGGTAAGAAGATGCAGCACAGGTGACACTGGTGACTCACGTAACTAAGTGTCCTTTGTTTACTTACACCCCCCTCCCCCCCCCCCTCCTGCCGCCAACCAAACACCCTGTGCAACAACCTGGCAGGGTGCTTGGCTAACACCACCATCTTGGCATAGCTTGTTAGCTTCATTGTGTAAAGCTGGCGTCACACAGGGCAAATTTCGCCCAACATGTTAGTCGTCTTTGTTGGCTGTTGGGCAAAACGAACAACAACCAACAAGATCTGGCGGGTCGGGAAGAATGGACGACAGATGTGACGTCAGACTGGTTGGGAGGAAATGGGGTCAAATGACATTCAAATGTAAATTGAAACTCACTCATCGTACATATTTACTCCAATTGTCAACGGTAAAACTCCAAAAACCGACGTACATGTGCATGTATGCGTTTGTGATTTATTTGCCCACTGTGTAAAGTTATTTATAACCCTCAACTGACTGTATGGTGGGTCACCGCCTCCCGGGATAAAATGGAACGCCAGGATAAAGTGGAACGTAGCCAATCAGCGCGCAGCATTGGAGGCCCGTGCCGGGGCCATGGGGTTGCCAGATTGGGCGAAAAGTAGCGGATTGGGCGACTTATGAAGGCTATGCGCTACTTAACTTTTTAATCCAGTACTTGTACTTAAATTCTGAGTAATTCTGAAATGTATTGGGCTACTTCATGTTGAAATCCGCTTCTTTTTGATGTGTGAGTAGGCTACTTATCGTCAAAAGAATCTGGCAACCCCGGCCCCGGCCCCGCCCGGGGTGGAGTCTGTGCCTGGCACGAGGTATAAACAAAGTTTAACAAACTAGCCATGGGTGCCCCCAATGCCTCTTCTGGCGTTTCTGCAGTCGTAGCACATGCTTCATTATGTGCAATGCAGCAGCACAATCTTCTAAATTCTCAATATCCTTCCGATTCATGGTAAAGTGGCTGGAGAGATGCTGGCGTGGTGTTTGTTGTTGTTGGAGCGCGACGTCAACACAACAATGTTCAGGGTCACAGTGTGATGGACAACATTGTTGGTTGGCGATTATCACCAACAAAAACGAGCAACATGTTGGCAGAAATTTGCCTTGTGTGACGCCAGCAACACTGCGTGGCTAACAGGTCAACCAGGTTTGGTCACCTGGCAGCCCTGATACATAGCTTGACCAGCGGAAAGTGGTGGCTGGGACGTTGGCAGGCTAAGAATGTCTGGGATGGGTGTGTGCCACGTCTTGAAAATCATTGTGTTCATCCCCTGTGACAGCTGTGTAAGATAACAGTAAAGAAGGATGAACATACCCTTACAAATTTAACGTAAATATTCTGGACATACTCTTTCCTTCCATGTTCCACTGTCGTATGTTATTCCACATCTAACACAACCACATCCCAACAGATCCGAACACGTTCGGTATCATCCAAGAGAATGTGGCAGCTGAAGAGGAGAGTCCAAGAAAGAGGCCAAGGGTGAAGCTGAATGAAGACATTTAGCCACCCCCTGAGGTACGTGGCAGCATCCAACCCTCTTGCTGAGCTGCAGGAGTGTGCTCCCCATTGCACTGCACCAGCTCCATGTCCTGATTTCAGTATGAATACTTCATCTAGTGTTTGTTGATTATTGTGTTATTAATCTAATTATGACTTCACAAAATAGATTGTGCAAGTCACTTAACACATGCCCTGCACAACATCACTTTTAAGTTGTAGAATTCCTTCATATGGCTGCTGATTTGTGTATCCTGAAATGATTGGATATTGATTGTCTTAACATTTTTTTGTCCATGATCACTGAACCATGTTACGGTATGTCTTTGGGTGCAGATCCAGGAAATAAGTTTGGGGGGGACGTCAGACTTTTTGCGGGTGGAAGGAGCATTAGCATTACTGATTAGCCATTCTCGGCAGTCCTGGTCTTGAAAAACTGGTGGACTGACCTAAATCAATGGGTATAACGGCCTGGACTTTGTGCCAAAGCATTCCTGGGCGGCCAGTGTTGCTCTTCGGATCCGAATGAAACGCCTGATCTCTCTGAGAAAAAGCATTGTTTTAGCTGCAGCGCGCTTTTGAGCTAGTTTTCCTGTATCATTCAGGATCATGGGGGGGCCTGGACCCCCTGGGCCCCCCCTTGGATCCACCAATGTAGCTATGTCTTATAATATATCTATCCTTTACAGTCTGATGGTGCATCCTTCTAGGTTGTCAAGTTTTAGTAGCTACTCATGAGAAGTATTCCATAACGATCTTTGATTTCCAGATGCTTTGCACACACAAAAAAGTGTCATTAAACCTGCCGCAAATAATAATCAGCTGTAGTCAACCCTTGCTTTAAAGAACCAATATGGAGGAAGGGGGTGATGTTATATCCAAAAATCTTTTACATCTGAAGTATCCAACCTTTTTGTGTATAACAAACCTTGTTTGTTACATGAGCTTAAAAGTTCACAATTTCCATACATGATTCTTTTTTCCTTGTATTTGATGATTAATCCTGACATGTATTCCATTATCAGTAGGTAATATATAGTAACAAGACAATAATACACATTATAACAATGTATATATTATAGCCCAATGAGTGCACGAGATCATTTACCTCATCAGTGATGCCAAGTCCGGGAGTCCTTCCCTAAATTCTTTGCCTGAATTTGTGACACCAAGTATAATAACTAATTTTAGTGACCATTTGCATCCATTTATCACTTTGATTAAAAAATTGCCTCTCAACAGGGTGTGAACTTGATGGGGTTGGAGGAAACTCAACTCGGCCATCAAGCTCACCACAATATAGTAAGGAACCTCTTGTTCTCAGTGATAATTTATCCTCTTTAGTTACTATTTCGTGTTGCTTTAATCACAACTAATGTGTTGGAAACATTACAGCTTAATAACATACTTCACATCTCTGCATACAAATTGAGTTCAATATTTAACTGTTACACCAGTAGGCTTCATATCTTAAAAAAAAAGGTATGTAAAAAGGTTGACATTTTGAATGATATATTTAAACTCTTTATTATGTCTCTATGGCTGTAGTACCGTTACGATTAGTCGAGTGATCAGCACATGGATCTTATGTTCTTGATAGCATAGGTTCAAATTTTGCCATAGGCTGGCAATTGATAGTAACAGTAGTGTCCACAGATATCTATCTGTTTCTTGTTTATCCTGTTCCACTTTAAACCATGACTGGCCAGTCTTTGAAGAGGTAGCATAACCTTGAAGTGCCACTAACAAACCTTTGTCTATTCTTCTGATGTGATCCTTTTTTTTCCCCACCCACCTATAGTGCAGGTAGGCTTTCTTCAGGGGCCTGGCGGTCGGCCCAAGCCCGTCATGGTGCAGGCAATTTTTTTTTTGTAGTGGCGCCATTTATTATTGGCTCATGCTGCCCCCCGGAACTCATTCTGGATTCACTCGGATGGTTTAGCAGGGCTTAGGTATGACTAACATCTGAGAAACAGGGAATTTTTAGATTTTTAGTGTGGCAACACATTGACAAATGTTTTAGTATGGACTGAACATCAAAGATATATATGGAAAATGGGTGCTTGTAGATCTTGATATTATATCTGTCAAGAGTCTCCAGTTGTTTCCTCTCCCCCATCTCCTGAAAATATCACTCTTGTCAGGCAAGCTAAGTGAAGCCTTCCATCGAAGCTGGCGTGCAGACATAATGTCAATGCTTAGATTCACTGTCCTTATAGCACTGAAAATAATGCAATTACATGCACATTTTATTACTTAGAATTGTGATTAATTGTGATTAAATATTTTTGCATGTATTTTCAGACATGAAAAGTGAAAATTGCTGCACAAAACAGTCTGTCGTCTGCGCCGGGAGGCAAGGCATCTCAAAGCCCAGGCTGTTACAACTCCTGGGCAGTTTTTGCCCAGAGCCAGCAATTTTTTAGATCCAATAGGGGTGGATTTTTTCTAAGGTCAGGTTCAACATGCTGCAAGATGCCAAGATCTAAGCCTAGTAGGAGATATGGGTTACAAGAGAGGAGGTTTGCTCTGGCCTTATACTATCAAAGTCCAAATGCTAATAGATTTCTAAGCACAGTATTTCACTTGCCTTCAGTTTCAACACTTCACTCATGACTCAGGGGTATTTCAGTAAATGTTGGCTGGAGCAAACAGACTCTGACAGCCCTGCACAGGCTTTGTCAAAAGAAGAGATACTTCGTGGGATTTGCCATTATTTAGTATAGCTCTTGTTGCGCCAAAAAAATATTTCCATATACTTTGCCAAATATTGCAAGTAATGCACCATTGTTGGTCTTGCCTGTTATAAATCAGATCTTGTTCAATTAACAAGCTTTGAGTGTCTGCCACTTTCCAATTGTAATACAAGGAATCCCCTGCCAGATATCGCATGTAATGCACCATTGTTGGTTTTGCCTGTTATAAATCAGATCTTGTTCAGCTCACAAGCTTTGAATATCTGCCATTGTTTATTTCAGGTGTAGTGCTTGGAAGCATTTGTTCTCTGCCCTACCCAACAGTAAGCAATGCTTTATTGTGGATTTTGCCTGTTATATTTAATCTTGTTCAGGTAACAAGCTTTTGGTGTCTGCCTTACCTAATAATGTGCTGCAGTGACACTTAGTTTAATTTCATGATGTGAAATACAGCATGTAATTTCATCACACTAAGTGTCTATCATCACGTGTCTGGCATCATTAATGTGGCTTCCAGGAGTAATCTTGTTTGTATTACAGCATGCAATGTTTTTTTCTGCTTTATATGATATACCTAATCACATAGGTATGATTTTATTTTGAAAAAATGTAATGGCAGTTGATATTCTTGACTAATGCCTCATAAACCTTGTCAAAAATAATGTTTTTTTCGAGGGGGGGGGGGGGGGGACAGAGAGTGGTTTGTTTGATTGGCCAGTTCAAGGAGTTTCATATCAAATGATTTTATTACATCCAACTTTAATGTGTGCTAAAAACATACATTTTATTACATCCAACTTTAATGTGTGCTTCCTGCAATAAATGCTACATGTTTACTGATGTAGCCTATGAAATACATATCACTCTCTGCCCTGTAATTTGGTGTCACATACTGCAGCATAACTTTCCTGCTATTTTCTTACACTATAAGTTGCCTTATTTTGTCTCATTTGCTTTTATCATATGTGCCTCCGCTGCATAGCTGTGCCTACTGAGCTTAATATCTTCATGACCCTGACACCAAGGTCAGAGCTTGTGAGATCATACCGTGTCCTACATCCCATTTTCACCTCCAGGCTCTGCTGTCTCCCAGGACCACCAAGTTATTGCATTCCATTTAAGACAACTCATGTGTTACCTTCTTGATGTCCTCCATCATGTATTTCAGCATGTTTTATGATGCTTTGCTCTTATATTGATGTGCCTTGCAACATTTTTATGCATTTTTTTTGTATATAATGCGCCATTATTGGTTTTGCCTGTTATAAATCAGGTCATGTTCAGTTAACAAGCTTTGAGTGTCTCCCATTGTTTATTTCAGTTGTAATGCTTAGAAGCTTTTGTTCTCTGCCCTGCCAAACAGTATGCAATGCTTGCCATTATCTGGCACTTGTAGTTAGTATGATATTTTTACTCAGCTAAGAGCATGTTGCAAAAGGTAAAGGTAAGGTTGGGGGCATACGCTGTAGCAGTGTGTGGCCTCGGTGCTTATCTCCGTAACATTGGCCCTTGAGCCTGTGGTGTTAGGGAACCCATTACCCTGGGAATCAGGACCAGTGTGACATCCGGGTTACCACAGTTGCAAAGGCATTATAGTAATCTAGCATGCATAGAATGTTGTATGCTTTGCTTGTATTTAAAGCACTGGGTATGTTTGCTACACACACACACACACACACATATATATATATATATATATATATATATATATATATATATATATATATATATATATATATATATATATATATATATATATATATATATATATATATATATATATATATATATATATATATATATATATCTTAGCAAATGCTTTCTACACCATATTTTTCCTAAAATAACAAATTGATATAGTGTAGATAATACCTAATAAAACGTAAGAACGAATATATTTTTCTTTACCCCATTAGTAAATCATTTTACAATAATGAAAAAAAACAAGTAAAGGCTGGATAGGGTGTTGTGGCAGGTACTTCAAAAATAGTAAAGCTGCCCCTGAAAAGTGACGTTTTTGGTGGGCCCCAATAGATGGCGCTACTTCCGCACGCCTGAGGAATTACTACATACCACTATCTCTTGGTATATATTCTCTTTGCTGCTGTGCTACCACGAGGGGAAGGGCAGTCAGAGGAGGAACCACGAGAGGGAGAGGAGTCAGAGTGATACAGTAGGCAATAAAGGTACAAACCTACCTCTTGTTTGATTTACTACATTGTTTTTGATTTACGCCACCTCTTCAAGGACACAATACTCGCGTAAATCAAGAGTTACCTGTACATGTGTAGTTGCTATATTGAATATTTTTACCAATATTAAATAGTTGAATTCTTGCTTTTTATGAAAAAGTGGTTTACTTTGATTATTTCCTAATCATCCACTATGGATTCTGATTTGATTAAAAAAGTTGTTGACAACTTTCCATTTGAAGACGGTCATGATCGTCTGACTCAAGACGTCGGAAAAAGAAGACGGAACATGCAAACGACAACGGAAATCGTAGACATCGACGGAAAATGTGCAAGTGTAACAGCGCTTTTAGCAGATTATTTTATAACACACCCAAAACTACAAAAAAAAGTTTCGTCTGCCAGTGCGAGATTGGCGCACTTGTATAATTTTACTCATATGCGTAACAATACATCCCCCCCCACAGGTCCTCACTGCCAGTCTGACTGCCTCAGTGCCTCGCAGTCCGCCGCCAAGTGTGCTGTGTGGCTATATAGACAACATGCAAATATCATGCACAATAAAAAAAATATACGTACGTTTATTACGTTCGTCAGTATTATTATGCGTATTTTAAAATTTCCGCCGCTTATAAGGGAGTTTCAGCATTAATGGACTAAGTTCCCCCCCAATTAGTCCGTTAAATTGAGGGCTTACTGCATGGCGACACTGCTCTGAATACTTTGTCGCTTCATCTGGCTTTCATTACAGGTTCTGGATGGGCACGTGATCAAAATTAGGTGTAAAATATAAATGTAAATAAATAAATAAATCGTAAATGTTTCCTCCACTGCCATTTCCTGTTTTCAGCGTTTTTCTTCCATGTGATCCTTAAGCTCCTTTGAGTGTCCTGAGGCATCTTTTGTTGTACCCGTGAACAATGACCGCAATGTGGACATGTTCACTGGGTTCAGACTGGTAGTACTCACACATCAATATCTCGTTTTCTATTTAACTAACTGCTCTTCTGTTGTTATATATGTTTTCTACTTATTTCAAAGCTCCACAAAAAAACATGGGAGAAAAAAAAAAAAAAAAAAAAAAAACTGAAAATAGCCATGAAATGTGTGGGACCCCATGTGTCCATGGCTCACCGCCGTAGCCTGCTTTGCTGCCAGTGACAACACTGGTGCAGTGCCAAGCCTTGCACATGCATTTATCGTAAAAAATAAACTTAACAAATCTAACCAAACTAAATTTGGTAATTCTTTTTAGGATGTCCGCCTCCCCCTCCGCCACTCCAGCCCCCCTACCCCCCAAAACAAGTCTGGGGACGTGTAGGGAGTTGGGATTTGGGGGGGAAGGCAAATTGACTAAAATATGGGCCTCAAAAATTTCCCTGAAATAAGGAAAACTCCTTAGTCCCAAAATTTTTGTGAAAATTCCCTAAACCTATTGTTTTGTAATCTAATCTAACATAACCTGGCAGCAGCAGACGCTGGGCGTGTCATTGGATGGCCAGCGTAGTGGACCCCCCCCACCGCCGCAGCACCACTCCGTCCCGCGATGCGTGTTTCCGACGACCCACACCGCATGTCGAATATATTTAAACTACTCCAACCTAACTATGCTTAACTAACCTATCCTCCCAAGGGGGGGCTTCACCCCCCTCAACCCCTTTTTGATGAGGGGGCCTTGACCCCTCGACCCCCCCTCTGCTAAGGAGGGCTTCTCTGTATCTGCCCATCTTGTTAGTCACACACTAGACACTCAACAGCCTAGGAAGCATTATATTTTCCTTAATTTGGGGACATTTCCCCGTGTCGATGGCAACCTGCTGTGAGAGGAAGCAACTACTTGTAAACTCACAACCTCAGTATAGTCTGTCCTTCCAGATATCTAACAATTACAAATGATACAATACTGACGACAAACCCGTCCACTTTGGCTAACTTGATGCCAGATCATTGTTGCTGGGTACTTTGCAGGGTTGTTGATTTTTTTCTTTAAATAAGGAAATTGGATTTTTTTACTTAAATCAGATTTTTTTTTTTTTTTTTTTTTCATTAATGAAAATAATTAAATGAATGTAAACCTCAATATTCTCTACATTAGTTTAAAGCACATGTTGGAGTATTCTTGTATCATATTCCATCGTCATAACTAACCTGGTTGGCTGTTTGAGCCAGACCTAAGACTGACCAGTCGCAGCCAACCAGCCACTGGCCACAACTCTGTCTATTCTTAATTAACAGTCTAACCCGATAATGTCATGTTTTGGACATATCTAGCTCCCCTCTCGGTGAGTACTGCAGGATTATTCTTGTCCATTATAAATGAAACTTGACATTTCCCTAGAGTTGCTCTACTTCTAGGGTCGTATTCCCTATGACGTTATATTGGGGGGGGGTCCCAAGGGGGCGTAGCCCGCCTTGGTTAGGAGGGGAGTCAAAGGGGGAGAAGCCCCCCCGTTAGAGGTTATGTAGTTTGGTTGGGGTAGTTTGAATATATCTGACATGAGGTCTGGGCTGTCGAAAATTAGGCAACGAGGAGGGAGGGATTTGGGCGGCGGTGGTGGGGGTGACACGCCCGACACTCGTCAACAGACCGGCTGCTAGGTCATGTTATAACAGATTACAAGAGTATGCGTTAGGGACTTTCCTTACTTTTGAGACCAGGGAATTTTCCCTATTTTAGGGATTTTTTATTGGAAAATTTTGAAAGCCCATTTTTTAGTGATTTTGCCTTCCCCCAAAACCCCAGTTCCCCACAGGGGTATAGATTCATTTTAGGACCGTGCCAGTATCTCATTATCTACCTTATGAAACATCACTATCTCTTCATATATCTTTTCTACAAACCTTCAACAGTCATGGAAACGCTTTGAAAATCCAATTTAATCACTTTTTTTTTACTCTTGAAAATAGGGAATAATGTTTACGAAAGCGTGTCGCGTCGGGCAACGAAAATTATCCCTTCCTTGCGCAACAAATCCTACGAAGAAAGGCTTTCTACCCTTAACATGTTCTCTCTTGAGAAACGTCGCCTCCGAGGAAAACTGATCGAATGTTTTAAAATACTTAATGGTTTCACGAATGTAGACAGATCAACATTGTTTATGATCGATGACACTTTGCGCACGAGGAACAATGGCGTAAAACTCAGATGTAGACAAGTAAATTCAGACTGCACCAAATTTTTCTTCACCAACGTTGTAGTGCGAGAATGGAATAAGCTCCCATCATCAGTGGTCCAGTGTAACACGATTGACTCCTTCAAAAATAAGCTCGACCGTCACTTCCTTCAACTTAATATCAACTAGAGTAGAAATGCAACGTTTTGGAGTCTTCTGATTAATGTAAAATCACTTAGGTTTAAGGACAGACCACCAAGTCTGGACCATGGGGTCTGTGTGGTCTGATTTTCTATGTAAATCCTCTGGCGACGGCCGCGGCATCACTGCAGCCGCAAAATAGTTCGCAGAGGGTTTAAGGTCGGAGAACATATTTAAATTACTCCAACCAAACTTTACGATCTACTAACGGACCCCCACCCATATATATATCTGACTTATTTCAGCGAGGAGGTATTTCTCGCAACACCGGCTGCATCGTCGCCAGAGGAGGCGACGCGCTTCCGTAAACATTATATCCCCTATTTTCAAGAGTAAGAAAAAAGTCCTTGCATTGGATTTTCAAAGCGTTTCCATGACTGTTGAAGGTTTGTAGAAAAGATATATGAAGAGCAACTGATGTTTCATAAGGTAGGTAATGAGATACTGGCACGGACCTAAAACGAATCTTAACCACCACGTACAGGTCCCCAGGCTTGTGTTGGGGGGTAGGGGGGGGGCTGGAGTGGAAGGGGAGGAGGCGGACTTCTTGTAAAGAATCACCCAAACACTCAGCAACACTCACCCTTTGGTCAGCCGTTCACCTTCCAGCAGCTCCCCGGTGCCCGCCTCCCGTGGCTCCAGCGGCGGGCACTCCAGGGTCTGGGCGTGTGTCCTGGCCCTCGCCCTTCCCTGCAGCGTCAGGGAGAACAGTGGCAGGACTGCCTCTTCATCTCTTGCCCTGTAACACCTCCTGGTCCTCCTCCTCTCGGTGTGTGGGGTGGGGGAGGAAGTGATCGAGGGATGGGGGGGATTTGGGATGATGTTTGGGGAGAGGGGAGATTATGGGGGGCGGAGGAGAAGGAAAGAGGAATATGATGGGTAACTATGAGCTTGTGGGGGAGGTCTGACTTGGCTCTGGGGGAGTTTTTGGGTGATCGTTTTGAGTGATCCGGGGAGAGAAAGGGTCTGGGGGAGGTTTTGGGTAATCCGGGGAGAGAAAGGGTCTGGGGGAGGTTTTGGGTAATCAGGGTAGAGAAAGGGTCTGCGGGAGGTGTTGGGTTCTTGTTTTGAGTGATCCTGGGAGAGAAAGGGTCTGGGGGAGGTGTTGGGTGATTGTTTTGAGTGATCCGGGGAGAGAAAGGGTCTGGGGGAGGTGTTGGGTGATTGTTTTGAGTGATCCGGGGAGAGAAAGGGTCTGGGGGAGGTGTTGGGTGATTGTTTTGAGTGATCCGGGGAGGAAAGGGTATGGGAGAGGTTTTGGGTGATCCTGGGGGAGAAAGGGTTTGGGGGAGATCTAGGGTGATCCTGGGAGAAGCCTTGGGTGATTCTGGGGGCAGAAAGGGTTTGGGGGAGGCTTTGGGTGACCGGTGATGTGATGTGTTTGAGCAGCCTGCCGCCAGGACCGTCTTGGCGGCGGGACGTCACCTCTGCTGCTCCTAAGGAAACTCAGCGGCCTTTCCCTCCCTTATTTCTCCCCTCCGGCGCCTCCTGCACCGTGAGTCTGATGGAGGAGACTCAGCGGCCTTTCCCTCCCTTATTTCTCCCCTCCGGCGCCTCCTGCACCATGAGTAATTCTAATCACAGCCATCTTTAGCTTGTACCCTACATTCGTCAGAGCTATTGGCCTAACTATAGTTCTTTAACCTTATTAATTTAATTTGGTTCACTTGTCTTTGGCAACAGGACTGTCCTTTAGAGTCCCTCGATCCATCCCTCTGGTATCCTCCCTGTCTCTAGTACTGCCCCTTATGTACGTCCTCAACCAACACCTTCAGTTTGTGTGGCTCCGCCCACCCCTACCCCCCATGCTCCACCTCACAGGCAAGAAAAGTATACTTGTGGAATATAAGAGATGGCAAATGGGCGAATAAATGTGGGCGAATGATAGACAGAAATGTTATGCTAAGTACGTAGGTGGGTGTACCGACCCTTTGCAGATAGGCAGAATGTGTTTGAATAGAGAATAACAAACAAAAATGGAGAGGGGTTTGAGTGGGATGTAAGAAAGTGGAAGAATGTGATAGATATGGCAGTTAAAGATGAGGGATTGAGCAAGTGGAAGAATGAGATGGAAAGAAAGGAAACCCTTGACTGGTACAAGGAGAAGGATCGAGGCCCCAAAGTGTGAGGTGTGGTATGAGGGAAGCCTGGGAGGTGATCTTTTCCGTGCTAGAGCGCAGTGTCTGGATGTGAATGCAAGGAACTATAGATGGTCTGAGTCCCGCAGCAAAGTGTGCCAGATGTGTGACAGGGGTGTGGACGAGACTATGCTGGAATGTATAAGAAGTATGACAGAGAGAGAACGAAGATGATGCATGTGTTTCTGAGTGAGATGGGACGTGGAGTGAATGGGAGGACTGGAAGGGAGTGGATGGTGCTGCTGCTGGGGCTCAGTGGTGAGACGAATGGACGAGTGATTGAGGCGATGAAGGAGTTCCTGGAGATGTAGGCAATGACATCTTGCCCCGAGTAGCTGAACACCGATTTTCTGTATGTTTTATTTTTCTTTCACAGTAGCTGCCGATACAAAGGCCTGGCTGGGAGAAATCTCAAGCCACCTGTGAGATCAGTGAAGAGCGGCGCCCGTTCCATGTATTATTCCTCAAGGGCGGGGAGGCCAGCTGGCCAAGTCGTCTGTGACATCAAGATCAAGCTCCCTGCCCCGCCCTGCTGATGCCCGCTGCCCCGAGGGTGAGTTTTGGGTGGTGGCCAGGCGCCTTGTTCACCCGTGCCATCAGGATCACCCGCTGCCCCCAGGGTGAGTTTTGGGTGGTGGCCAGGCGCCTTTTTCACCCGTGCCATCAGGATCACCCGCTGCCCCCAGGGTGAGTTTTGGCCCCTGTGGTCACCTGGTGGTGGCCAGGCGCCTTGTTCGGGCAGGTGCGGGGGTCACCTAGGAGGCAGATCACGGGGCTGAAAACCTGACCTGCAGCAAGATGGGAGTGAACAGCAGCAGTCATGAGGGAGTGAACAGCAGCAGTCATGAGGGAGTGAACAGCAGCAGTTATGAGGGAGTGAACAGCAGCAGTAGTGGCAGTGACAGGCAGGGAGGAGTGGGCCAGAGGACAGCAGGGCAATCTGTACAGTGTTGGGGCTGAGTGGAGACAAAAAGGAAACAGAAGGAAGAACTGTAAAGCTGGCACAAGTGTTCCTGGCGCAGTGCTGAGGGCACAAGTGCTTGAGTAAGTGCCAGGAAAAGCACTGAAGATAAGTGATTCAAGCAGCAAAGTTGAAAATTAGGGGATTATTCACGAGAGGGTAGCCTACTAATTTCGAGATGCTGACTGCTTATTTCTGGACAAAATATGATGCTGTTTATTATGGAGATGGTATTTTTTCTCCAGAAATCATTATATGGTTGACTTTTCAATGCCTATTGTGTACCCCTCTGCCGCAGCCACAAAATAACTCGCAGAGGCTCAATTTGCTTACTGTTTCTATTTTTCACTCACCGCTCACAAAGATAACAAGTGGACAGACTAAAACAAAACCAAGCAAATCAATGTTTTCCTGCTGTGTATTCCCCAGTGTGCATGCGTATTGAACAGCAGAGTGACTTTTTCTGCGAGGAGGTACCGGTATTTCTTGCAACACCAGCTGGATTGCTGCCATGTCCCTTACTGTGGTGTGTATTTCCATCCCCCACACTGCGTTCTGAATAAATTTTAACTAACCAAACCTAACTTTACGCAACCTACCTAACGGGGGCCTCGCCCCCCTCAACCCCCCTTCCATTTTTTATGGAAAAACAATATGGCAGTGTGCTGTATGGACACAAAATATACTTGTTACTGTGCTACATTCAGGGATTAAAAAACAATCCATGCTGTAAGCATTAACTTTGCCAGAGGAGGCTACCCTCTCATGAATATTATCCTAAAATTATAGTGCACTAGTGTATTACAGTGAGGAAAGTTAAGTAATACAGTGCCACTGAAAAGCAAAATGTGTGAATAAACAGGAGAGAGGACCTAAGAAGCGATACAAAGCATTACAGGTCAAAAGAAGAAGAAAAAGCAGAGTAACAAAGCAAACTGCCTACCCATCTAAGACCAACAAAGGCAACGAGAGCATCCACCAAGTACATTAAGGACCCCAGAAGCCATGGAGGTGAAGAAAGAAAAGGTTAAAATTCATAAGTTCACCCATCTCACACTGGTGGACAAAGCTTTTCAGGGAGATTTTGGTGTTTTGAAAGAATCTGCAAACTTTGTGTTGCAAGACTAGTTTCCCCCCCCCCACCCTTCAAGCCTCGGAAACTAAGGATTTGTGATAAAAACAAATAACCAAATAGTACTAAACACCAAAATTTACCAGAAAAATAATATATCCGTCCTCGCAGATGAGTCACGGCAGGAAAATATTCATTTCTAATGTGATAATTGTTTTCTACGCCTAATGTGTCATCACTGTCCAGCGCTTCGCCACACTCAGAGTTGCTAGTTCTGGCCAGTCACTGCTGCAACACGCCTCCATTACGCACTTCAAAGTGGGTCACAAGCAAGAACCCAAATTCGTTAACTCTAACCTAACTCTATGCCTAATGATGGTAGTACTTTAAAAGCCAATATTTGTTTTTATTCATAAAAGAGTTAACATCAGTCAGATTTATTTTGGGCCAGCAGTGTTTACTGATCTTGATGGCAGCCAGCACCCCATGGCACAAGTGTTTCAAATTTTATGCCGATGAAATGTTTGTACTTTTCACCAATATCTTGAATTTTTGACCAGCCTGATATTTACTAGGTATGTGGGGTTTCCAGATACCTGTGGGCCAGATAGTTGGGGTCTTACTGTACTGCATATATACAGTCATACTTTGGTTTGCGAGCTTAGTTCATTCTGAAATTTTGCAAGCAAACCAAAAACTCGTAAACCAAAACAAACTTATACTGTAGTGTTGAAAACATTAAGATCACATGCTAAAGCACAAATGTAAGTAGGGTGTACAACGCAGACTGAGACCCCATTCCTATCGTTTACAGCTCTGAGCGCTCTCGTCTTGTGGCGAACAAAGGGAACCCACTGCTGTCTTCAACTTGTACAAACAGGATGCTCGTCACCACTCATAACCAAGGCATTGTTAGTGAGTTTCTTTTGTTCATAAACCCAAACACCCGTAAAGTAAGGCACTCGTAAAGTAAGGCATTACTGTATTTAAGTATTTTTAATTTTGATAATTTTATATTTAACATTTTTATTCATGCTAAACCTTGTATAACCGAAACCGTACATGTGGAGGGATCGTCGTGCATCGTTCTTGTTCACCCAAAATGTAGGCAACACGAGTGGCTCTTCATCTGGAAAGCCTCAAGCCTCAACTTTCAATAGACTGACTTTGTGGCCCAAGCCTGGCGTTATCAAACGCTTCAGGTTCTTGTTACGACTATTTTTTAAGGCCTTAGAGGAGCTATATCATGTTACCACGAGTGTTTGTCCCGTTCACAGTGCAGAAACCTTGCAAAAATACTGCCACAGCCATGAAACCACCCCAACAACTTCCTGGAGAGACTTTGATTTTTTTTTTTTCTTTTAACAAGAGTCAGCACAAGGGCAACAAAAAGTTTAAAAAAAAAAGGGTCCGCTACTTGCTGCTCCCACAGCAGAAGATAGTTTAGAGTAGACAAACCAAGGCTCCGAAGAGTTTAATAACATGGACCCAAGTGTTGCGTACACCTTAACGGATGGGTGCTGACTTCTACTTCAAACTCATCAGTGTTTCCGGCCTCAGGTAGATCAGGGGAGTGTCGGAGGCCCGGCCCTGTGTCTTCTCTGTGTGTGTTTATGGGTCACTTCTGCCATGGTCACAATGCACCCCCAAGTGTTTGGTCCTATTAGTCACTTGAAGACATGCCTTCCAGTGAATGTGGTTTGTCTTCCATGCTGTATATTGCTATGTTGTTCTTTAGTTTGTGCATGCCCGGCCCTCACCTATACTTTTACTCATCTCCAGTCCCTTGACTCATCTCCTTTACTTCTTACTCATTGCCCTTACTCTCTAGTCATCTCCAGTCCCTTGACTCATCTCCTTTACATGTCTCTTTTACTCCTTGCTCACGTCCATTGTGATATGCTAGTTTTGTTTTGTTTACCCGACAGACTGGTGAGAGAAATCCATCGTCAGCACACTGTCAGCACATCATCACTAGACTGTCAGCACATCATCACTAGACTGTCAGCACATCATCACCACACTGTCAGCATGTCACCACCAGACTGTCGGCACATCATCACCACACTGTCAGCACATCACTACCAGACTGTTGGCACATCATCACCACACTGTCAGCACGTCACCACCAGACTGTCATCACGTCGTCACCCTCATAAACATTCTGCCTGGTAAGTCATTTTTCGTGTATTTCCATATCTTTTCCTCAGTCAGTTTTCCGTCATGTGGCGGTGCACACCTTTGGGCAGAGCTGCCTTTGTCCTTTTGTGTGGGTGTGAGTGTTCTAAAAGTCACCTTTCTCAACTCTTCTGCCCATGATAGGAAGATTATGAAAATGAAACTGCTTTTTTTCAACTTTCAGAGATGAAAAAATTACATAGGCAGTTTGTTGATGAAGGTGACCATAAAACAACACCATTTGCTAGTTTGGGTTTGTGGTACATGTAGCCAGTGTGTTCATTTTGTAGTTTGTCTATAATGAGGAAAGTTATCAACTTAAATAGAATGGTTGAGCCGTGCGTCCTTGTTTAATACTATGTACTTGCTATGTCTAATGCCATTTCTCTCTCTCTCTCTCTCTCTCTCTCTCTCTCTCTCTCTCTCTCTCTCTCTCTCTCTCTCTCTCTCTCTCTCTCTCTCTCTCTCTCTCGCTCTCTCTCTCTCCCTCCCCGCCTCCCCCTGAAGTCAGGGTTAAGGTCAAGACAGGGTGGGCTGACTATTGTTGCCATGCTGACCTCCCTCAGGCCTGGTGAGGGAGCTGAGACAGGTCCACACCCGGCCTCAACCAGGCGTGGCTTGCTACGGAGAGGTACAGAAACATAGATCCTTCCTTTTTACCGTACCATGCTATAAAGAAATTCCACTGTAACATTGTATTGTGCTGTCACTGTCCTTACAGATGTACTGTACTCATGCTCTGATATGGGGTAATCAGGAGAACCACCACCACCTCCCTGCTGGCATCTCCAGCCATAAAGAAAAGGGAAAGTTTGAGTGTGAGAAGATTTGAGACTGAGAGCAAGTTCACAAGACACAGCCTTGCACTCACTGGTGAAGGAAAACATGAGTGCCAAGAGTGTGGGAAAAGACTCCCTGGGAAGGGTGACCTCAACAAATACACCCACACACTCTGGTGGAAGACCTCATGAATGCCAAGAGTGTGGCAAAGTGTTCAGTAAGAAGAGTCACCTCAACAGACACACCCTTACACACACTGGTGAAAGACCTCATAAATGCCAAGAGTGTGGTAAAGTGTTCAGTGAGAAGAGTAATCTCAAGGAACACACTCTTACACACACTGGTGAAAAACCTCATGAATGCCAAGAGTGTGGCAAAGTGTTTAGTAGGAAGAGTAACCTCAACACACACACCTTTACACACACTGGTGAAAAACCTCATGAATGCCAAGAGTGTGGCAAAGTGTTTAGTAGGAAGAGTACCCTCAACACACACACCCTTACACACACTGGTGAAAGACCTCATGAATGCCTTAAGTGTGGCAAATGGTTCAGTATAAAGAGTGACCTGAATAGACACATACTTACACACACTGGTGTAAGACCTCATGAATGCCTTGAGTGTGACAAAAGGTTCTCTTCTAAGTCTGCTTTGAACAAACATGCCATCAAACACTCTGATCTGAGAGAGTTCAAGTGTGATGTTTGTGGGAATTATTTCAAGACCAAGCGGAATATTACCAAACACATGAAGATCCACTTCCCCTGAGGTGCGTTGTGTTGTGCTGCTGTGCTGCCATATGTGGGGTGGTGAAGGACAGTGTTTGACATCCCTGCCCTGACAGGCCTGACAACATGGCTTCCTTTATGTGTCTACACCAGGTAAGCCTGCTGCCTGTGACATTAACTTGGTGTTAGGCGATTTCATTGCACGCGACTCCTTCATGAAGAACAAGAAACAGTGAAGATGAAAAGTGAAAGAAAGAAAGACAGACAGAGGGATGGAGGGACAGCAAAAACAGAAAAGAAAGAAAGGAAAAAAGTAGACAAGAAAATATTATGAAAAAGCATGATCAAAAATAAAAGGAATGGAGGAAAGGAAGATGTTAGGGAAGAAGATGAAGAGAAATAGAAGAAATCATGAAAGAAAAGAAGGAAGAAAAAAATAGGAAAATGAAGAAAGAACAAGACAAAGAAAAAAGAAAAGAAAACTGTAGTCCATCAATACATCTGGTAAATTGGCTGGTTACTATTACTATATAATAATTAACTAAGGTTATAGATGAAAGGCTAGTGAAATGTAAGAGGGCAGGGAATGGAATCACTTACCCTCCGTCACCTTAGTCACCCAAGCTTGTAACTGATTAATAAACAAAACTAAATGTTAAGACTTTGTAGGTTTATTCCCATGCCTTGGTAGGGAGGGAGGGAGAGGAAGAAGGGAGGAAGGTAGAATAAGGAAAATGAGGGGAAGAGGGAGAAGCTTGTGTCTAGGTAAGGATGTAGGGAGGGAGGGAGGGAGAAGGAGAAACAAGGGAGGGAGGAAAAGAAAAAGGTTTGTCTTGTCAAGGACGAGAGAGAGAGGGAAAGGAAGGCAAGGTAAGTCTCACAACTACGGCCACTCTCTTAAGTTCCTTTCCCGTCCCATGCAAACTTTGAGACCTGTGGATAAATGAACGGGAAGACTGGTGACGGTAAGTACACACACACACACACACACACACACACACACACACACTAAACATCTTAATCGCCAGTGAGGGAGTGGAGAAGGCTGTGATCTGGGGGTCATAATCTTAAACATTTCCTCGCCCAAGCACACGCACATTTGACACGGGTTTCGCAGAAGTTTGGGGCATTTCCAGGGGTAGTTTTATGACCCTGGTGGTGGTGTGACCCTTCCTCTGTACCATGAACCTAAAAGAACACTCAAGAGAACCCAACCCGATTGTTCCTCTTTTTGGCCTTTGGAAATAGTTGTGTGAGGCGGAAGCGTCTGACATCAACTGGGGCGGTGATGGAGAAGGCTGCATTGATAGTGGTGTAGTACATGCAGGGCTGTGGCAGAGGTCAGCTCGGGCCAGGTCAAGGCGGCGTGGGTGTGGACGCGGAGGAGTTTTCTTCTTGTGACCTGTATCGCGATTTGGTTCTTAAAAGGCCCGCCCAGAAGGAAGCTTTGGTCGGAATTTTTAGACGCTTCCGCCGCTCACATCAACCATTTCCAAAGGCCGGAAAGGAGATCAATCGGGTTTTCGTGAGTGTTTTTTCACGTTAATGGTGCAGAGGAAAGGTCACACTACCGCCAGGGCCATGAAGCTACCCCTGGAAAGGCCCACAACGCCTTCGAAAGCCCTGCATTGGGCGCCTGAAGGCGTGTCACCCGAGCGGTGTTTCCGGCGCCTTAATTGCTGCCAGACGGTGCCCAAGGAGACTACAGAGTCTCTTTGGCGGTGCCCGTAGTGGCGGCAAAAGGTGCGCGTGCAGTCACATGGTGGAGTCGGCCACGACCATCTTCCACTGGCCTCTTCCCACAACCAAAACAGATATATTACTCAAAGTTGTGGTCGTTTCTTGCAACAACTTAACTGGGTCTTAGGTGTTCTACGAGCACTTGTTTTCTCCTAACACATCATCTCCTGACCATCCAACATCAGCCATTTCTCTATCTTTCACTGACAGTTACAAGACACGTGTGGTCCCCTCGGTGGTGTGCGTGGCGTCGTCTGTTCCAACGTAACACGGGTGCCCGCACTGGCGGCAGGAGGACGCTATGTATCACTGACAGTTACAAGACACGTGTGGTCCCTTCGGTGGTGTATTTGTTTACCTATTTGTAGTTTACCGGTGTGGTCTCATCTGCCATCCGGTATCTTGAGACATCCCATCCTTATTTTCGCATCGCGGAACCCAAAATTTACTATCATAGAGTGACTAAGTGAAGCATCTATGTGTAAAAAAGTACCAATGAGGACCCAAAAAGCGATGCAAGCGGAACAGGTCACAAGAAGAAGAAGAGTGATCGTTGATATCTTAGTTATATACATACATGCGCGTCGTCATTTGCTGTTTTAATAAAGTAAATATAAACTTGGGTGGCACAGATCCCGACAAGCAGTCGACGAAAGACACGGTACTGTTATGCCACCACCGGCCCGCACACCACACTCCACAGCACGAGCAAGCGGTGGACCTCAACCCCAGACCACCACACACGGGTCGTGAACACCCAGAACAGCCAGACACACCACGTCGCCACTCCCCAGGGCCGCCACACCACGAGCGAGCAAGGCAGGGCAAAGAGGTTCAAAGTGCAGGTTTTCTTCTTTACTGAACAGCTCCAAAACCGTACAAACACTGGTTTACAAGGTACAGTAACTCCCAGTACACAGAGGGGGGGGGGGGGGGCAGACATACCACAGGGCGCACAAAAGCGGGCAAGAGCACACACTAGCGGGCAGCGCACGTCTCTTCTCTCTCTGTGCTGGACTCTCTCTCCTCCCCCGCGGCTCCCGCCGGCCGTTCCCGGCCGGGCCGCCGCAATGCACCCCACGCCCCGGCCATCACAGCCCTCCGCGCCCCGAACTAGCACCCCCCACACACAAAGACAACACAAATAACACAAGAACACAAATCAGTCTGTCCTCTACCACGTCCTCCACACTCTCTTCTCGCGCCCCCAAGGGGCTCCGTCTGTCAGCCACGCCGTCGACCAGCCGCCAGTCATCAGTGGGCTCTTCCACGCCATCCGCTCCACGAAACGCTCGGGACAGTCGACACCGGCTCCTGGCCTCCACCCTCGGGGCAAGGTGCCCCCGCCCGGCTGTGACTACCTCCCCACGTAGCGATGCTCGAAAACCTCCTAGAAGCAAAGGGCACCTCGCCGGTCACCCTCTCCAGCTCCCGTCCGAGGCCACCACAAGCCTTACTGGCCTGCGTCAGGTAGTCGAGGCCCAGCAAGCACGGCTCGTCTCGATCGGCGACGTCCACCGGCCGGCTCCCCACAGCGCTGCCCACGCCGATACGAGCCTCCACTGGCCCCTCCGGCAGCACACACTACCCCGGGTCAGGCCGCGCCGAGGACCCCTCAGCCCCTGGTGTCCACTGTCACGCGTCGTGGCTACATCCGCTGATCCTCCCACTGGCAACGCGCTGGTCAGGCGGTGGCAGCTTACACACGGTGGGGCCCGAGGGCGGGAGACGGCTGGAAGTCAGCTCCCTTCTCCAGCCCGTCCGCGCTTCCCGCCTGCGCCGCGTCTCTGGGCCTGGGGCAGGCGCTCGAGCGGTGGCCAGACTGTCCACAGTCCTTGCAGCGAGGCTGGTGGGCGTCGGGGCTCAGCTGGTCGAGGGAACGCGTCCTTCGCTCCCCCGGGCATCGACTGCGCCTGTGCCGCTTCTCGCCACAGCCCCCGCGCGAACCTTGAAGACCCTCCGGGCTCGCCTTCCTCGGCGCTGCCTTCATCTTCACCTTCGCCACTCGGCCCCGGAGATCATGGCAGGGCGGGACGGCCGCCCCTAGGCTGCTCGTTGTCTTCAGGAAGGCCTCGAACCCCAAGGCCCTCGCCATCGCGTCGAGCGTGTCCTCGGTCCTTGGCAGGGGGTGAGAGTCCTCGACAGTCTCTTCCTTCAGCGCCCGGCAGTCCGCACAGAAGTGCTGCGTGCCGTCCTTCTTCATATCCAGGACTACCGCTGAGGGCCACGGACTGTCTGTCCGTTCAATCACCCCCTGCGCCGCCCGCTCGTTGACGGCGCTCTGCAGTTCCTCCCACCTGGCCGGCGCGACACGTCGGGGCGGGCTCTTGGTGGGCGCACTATTCCTCGTGTTGATGTTGTGCGTCACCAATCCGTGCGCCCCAGGTCCAAACCACCCCCGCTGAACACGTCCGCGCACCGAGCCAGGGTGTGATGCACCTCCGTCTGCGCCTCCGTCAGGTGAGCGGCGCTCCGGTGCGCCGAATTTTCCAGGAGGTCGGGGCAGCGGCCTCACAGAGGCCAACTCCGCACTCCCCGACACCTCCTCTTGTCGCTCCACCTCCTTACTGGTGCCCAGCTTGGCACCAACGAGTACTTCCAGAGCCTCGCCGGAGGAGTTAGCCACCAGCACCGTGACTGACTCCTCCCCCGCTCCTTCGAGACTCTGTTCGGCCGCCACACCACCAGGCAGCTGCAGGCCCTCCGTGGACTCCACCGCGCCTACCGCTGGCACCGCGCCCGACCGGCAACACACGACCCTGGCCTCCGTCCCCGGGCCAAGGTGCAGTCGCTCCACCGCGACTACTTCGATATGCACAGCCAACCTCTGGGAGCCAAGGCGCTTGTCTGCGCAGCCTCTCCAGCTCCCGTCCAAGGTCGGCACAGGCCTCGCCCTGCGTCAAGTAGTCGAGGCCCAGCACGCACGGCTCGTCTCGATCGGCGACGTTCACCGGCCGGCGCTTCACAGCGCTGCCCACGCCGATACGAGCCTCCACTGGCCCCTCCGACTGCACGCAGTGCCCCGCGACGCCACACAGCCTCTGTGGCGTTTCCTGGAGTCGTGTGGCGGCCAACTTGTTAGGCCGCCCCAAGGTCCTTTCGGCCCTCCCCGCCAAGCGGCCTGGCTCGTCCACTGAGCTCCGTAGCGCTGTTGCCAACTGCAGCGCCTTCTCAGCCTCGCCCCAGCCCTGGGCAGCGGCTAGCATCTCACACTGGGCCTCACATGCCAGCTTCCCGTCGTGCTCCGCTGGCTTAAGCCTCCCTGAGCGCCGGGAGGCTGAGGGGCCGCAGCGTGGAGAGGGCGGACCACGTGGGCTGCAAGCAGGCCGGCATGGCGGAGGAGGAGGCGGTAAGAGAGGCAACGAGGCGGGGTTAATGGGTCCGACCCCAGCACCAGCTGGACCCAAGGGAGCGGCTCCGACGGCTCCCCAGCCTCCACCGGCTCCGCCACGACGCCACCAGGCCTCAGGGGCCCTTGCCAGGGGCCCCACATGTGGCCCAGCCAGCCCGCCACCCCGGCGCCCGCCGCCAGCACACGTGATTCTTCTTGTTCCTCCGCGCACGACAGTGCCACCTCTCGTCGCCGCCTCTTCGAACGACGGGAAGCTGAGGGGCTGCACTGGAGAGAGAGCGGACCACGTGACCTGCGAGCCTGCCGGGATGGAGGGGAGGGAGGGGGTGAGGGTGGCCACGAGGCGGGGTTAATGGGTCCGGCTCCAGCACCGGCTGGTCCCATGGGAGCTGCTCCGTTGGCTCCCCAACCTCCTGCGGCAGCTACTGGCTCCGCCACGACGCTACCAGGCTCCAGGGGTCTTTCCCAGGGGCCCCAGATGGGCCCCGGCTGGACCGCTGCCACGGCGCTTCCCGCCAGAACTGAGCCCCGTTCCTCCGCGCGCGGCGCTGCTGCCTCTCCGCCTCCATCTCCTCCCTCAGGCCCTAGAACTTGCCTTCAGGGGTCTGCTGCACCTCCTCCAGCCGTTCGCTCCTCAGGCTGTCGCAGGCCGGTCCGTGCACGACTGCGTTTCAACCTTCAGAGACGAGAAACTACACAGGATAACCTCGGCAGGATGGCGGGCCTGCTCACATGCCTGCTCGTCCAGCTTTCTGGCCAGCTCGTCTTCCCTGCGAGCCTGCTCGCGTGCCCTCTCAACCTGCTCGCGTGCCTGCTCGTCTAGCCTCTGAGCCAGCTTGCGTGTCTTCTTAGCCTGCTCGCGTGCTATCTCGTCTAGCGTCTGAGCCAGCTCACGTGCCCACTCGTCTGCCCTCCGAGCCTGCTCGCGTGTTTGCTCAGCCTGTGCCTCACGAGCCCTCTTTTCCATACCGGCCAGCATGGCAATGATCAAGTCCAACTCGCCCGCGCCAGCCTCGGCCTTGCCCGACTCCTCGTCTCACTCACGGCGACCACTGGGGGACGCCATAACGACACGGCGCAACTCACTGTTCACTATTCACTTTACACTACGCACTCTTGGTCACTTTCCTGCGTACACTAATATACTCCACCCAGCACTGAGCTCTGTCCCTCTGTGCACTTTGCCTCCACTGAATTTCCTATTTTCTTCCCCAGCATGAGCGCCGCCATGCGTGTTTACCTCCACCAGCGTGTTTATCTCCGCCAGCTCATGTAAATCCCGTTCCAGAGTAATCCCCCGCCACACAATAAGCTAGGGGACCCGGGACAATACCCAAATGAGTGTTACCTCATGTAATAATCTAATCAGTCTTGCCTGTAATATTTACCCCTGACAAAATGAGCAGTGCAGAGTCGAGAAGCAGACGGCCGCCAGTTTTCCCTCCTCACAGCTGCTGTCCACTTCCCCCGCTCTTCTGGATTCGCTGTAAATCTATAAAATGACACAACATCTCTCCCGTGTCGGTTAGAACATCCAACCGCACAGCATATGTATCCCATGACGAACACACAGAGCACTTGTGCAGCCGCCACCAAGGTTTGCTTTGATAAGTAGCCACCACCACTGACCACCAAGATGGCCGTGCAGGCCCGCGCTACCACCGCACCCCCACTAATGACGTCAGCTGCAAAACCTCTATACAGAAGGGGGCAGACACACCACAGGGCACACAAAAGCGGGCAAGGGCACACACTAGCGGGCAGCGCACGTCTCTTATCTCTCTAAGCTGGACTCTCCTCCCCCTCGGTGCCCGCCGCGGGCCGCCGCAATGCACCCCGCGCCCCGGCCATCACAGCCCTCCGCGCCCCGAACTAGCACCCCCCCACACACAAAGACAACACAAATACACAAATAACACAAGAAATATACCCCCTGGCGTAACATTAATGTGTCGAAATTCATGGATGCATTCAAGATGGGATGTCTCACGATCCCCGGATGGCTCATGACACCACGCCGGGCCCGAGCTAAGCTCTACCGTCTCCATATCTACATTCATCCAGCTTTTCCTTCATTTGTTGGACACTGTTCGCCTCCACCACCTCTTCCCGCAAGCTGTTCCCCGTGTTAACACTTCTATGTGGAAAATTATACTTTTTCAAGTCACTTAAACAGGTTCCTTTATTAAGTTTCTTCCTATTTTGTTGAGCTGAGGTCCGTCATGATGGTGGGAAGAAGTGATTTTTGTGTGTGGAAAAACAAACACGCCTCTCTTCCTTGTGTTTACGACAGGTGTCACGGACCAGAAGTTACACCGGTGCGCCATGGACGATGTGAGGACGCCGTCCCCAACGAGCTACACTCATATCAACATTGGATGCCTCTCTCGCACCTGGCTTAATTAACCATGTAGTGTTATCACCTTGTCTGTACAGTGCTATGGATGAGTGCACAATCCTATACGACAGTGTCTCTTCTGACCATTTTCTCTCTTATTTGGGCAAAAAATTAATGGACTTCCTGCCTTGAAACAGGCCAGCAAGGCTAGGGAGGCAAGGGTTCAGAGGATTCTCGGGACACAAGGAAAAGAGAGGATCGAGTATGGTCGGGTGGAGACAGAGTTGCTGAGAGACATTGCCATTGATCCTGTCAGGTTATGCTGCCTCCAGAGTACTTGTCTTATCAGCGGGCATCATGACGCCATCGATAGGCTGCATCAGTCGTTGGTGGGGTGCATGGTCCATGCTGGTGAGACAGTGTTCGGCCCGTGCAGGAGGAGATGGAGGCTGTCTTTTCCTTGGAGGAGTAATACATGGAGTGGCCCTTAGCGGGCCGCTCTGCACTGTGAGGTGAAGCAGGGGGGGGGGTAAGGGTAGGGGTAGGGGGGGGCGGAGCTTAGCCGACGGCCTTGAGCCAGCAATTCCACTCAAAACATTGGATTTCTCGCTCCCAGATCGTCGGAGTTAATGTGCTCGTCTGTCTTATTTCTTCCACATACCATATGTTTTTAGTTATTCAACTGCTGCAGTATATGCACTAAGGATGTATGTGAGGGGTCAAGGCGGGTTTGGAACATTTTTTTTCAGCTTCTACGGAATAAAGACAAGGTAATGCTGGTGTTTTTTTTCTTTCTATGAAGAGGTTTTCATAGAAAAAAAACATCAGCATTTCCTTGTCTTTATTCCGTAGAAGCTGAGAAGAAATGTTCCACACCCGCCTTGATCCCTTACACTTCCTCTGTATAATATTCATTATATATTGATCATGGCTTCACTTTTAATGTAGAAAGATGTATAGCCTTCTATGTAGAGCGTCTCAGATGTGATCAAAACCCACTACGAGAAAACAGAAGGATGTATTGGGGCAGGAAAGAGAAAAACTTACAGATACGCAAATAATAGTCTATATGTGACTCGACGTCAACCAACCGTGTTACACAATCATGCATGTCATTTTGATAGATACATCAACCAGTAAATGGAGAAAATCCAACATACATGTTTTTATGGAGAAAAATGGATGTGGAGTGGAGATGGCTTGATCACCAGAGATGAAGAAAAAGACTTACAAAAGTGGAATATATAATAGAAGATAACTCCTGTAAGCGAGAGAGAGAGAGAGAGAGAGAGAGAGAGAGAGAGAGAGAGAGAGAGAGAGAGAGAGAGAGAGAGAGAGAGAGAGAGAGAGAGAGAGAGAGAGAGAGAGAGAGTATTGATAAAGCTACCTGTATCTAGTGTATATAAGTAGATTATTATGTTCTATGAGGGATAAATATGTAATATGTAATGAATTATTTTTTTTACATATGTATGTCTATTAGCGACTGAACCAAAAAATTACAAACATGCTGCTCAAAAAGCAAGATCTGGTTTAAATGGGCTGCTTACAAATTAATAAATAAATTTCTCCTTATTATAAAACCATTTTTTTGTAAGCATAATAAAGTGTTTTAGGTGTTGTTTCCCCCTCCTCACCTCCATCTGAACCACCACTTCCTCCTCCTCCTCCTCCTCCTTCTCCTCCACGCATTGATCGCCACTTTGCCGCATCGGGAGTGAAGTGAACGTATCCAAGAGTAGGTACACAAGTGCTTTAATCCTTCCCTGCAGGCCACGTGACTCCAATGGCTAACGGATCGATTAAATCACTGAAAGCAGGCGGCCTTGTAATGAGCCAACAGGCTTTCTGCTGTTCGCTTGTCCATGTTTCCATTTTTTCATGTTTCCCCCTCCTCCCCCACCTCCTCCTCCATCTGTGGTCAATAAATGGCTCGGACCCCATTAAGTTTAAGCTGCTGCTGTCATTAAGGAAGAGAAAGAGAGAGGGAGGGATGGAGGAAGACCAAGGCCATCTGGCCTTGGGAAGGGTGAGGGAAGTGTCTGTCATGGTTTTGAAGGACATCAATGGGGAAATCTGAAGGAAAGAGTATAATAAGAGGTGGAGGGACTCCCGAGGGAGGGAGGGGGAGGGAAGGCGGGAAAAGAGGGAGGAGAAGAAGAATGGGAAATTACGTGCGGGGATGTGAGGGGAGGGCTGAAGGGAAGGGAAGGAGGGAGAGATGTGCATGAGGTGAGGAACAGAGAGGTAAAAGTGTGAATACGAGGAAGACTTTTGCAAGGACGTAATAAGAGAGGGAAAGAGGGTGGAAGAGATGTAAGAGTAGAGGGTGGAAGAGATATAAGAGTAGAGGGAGGAAGAGATGTAAGAGTAGAGGGAGGAAGAGATGTAAGAGTAGAGGGAGGAAGAGATGTAAGAGTAGAGGGTGGAAGAGATGTAAGAGTAGAGGGTGGAAGAGATGTAAGAGTAGAGGGAGGAAGAGATCTGAAAAAAAGGGAGCAAGAAGAGAAAAAGAGAGAGGGCAGCGCGTAATAAATATTAGGAAAGGAAAACACAAGAAGACGTATGTGGATAAAATACTCAGGCTGGAAGGAAGGCAGACACTGATGAAAGGAGGAAAGAAAAGAGTGGAGAAAGTGAACTTGTTAGAGGTGTACTATGGAGGAAAAGAAGTGATTAAGAGGAAAGGCAAGGAAACAGAGACATTGAGATCAGATAAAGTGAAATATACAAAAACAAACAAAAAAAGGGCTTAAGGAAATAGGCGAACCAAAAAACAAAATGGAAAAGAACAGAGAATACAACTCTCTCTCTCTCTCTCTCTCTCGGTGTGTGTGTGTGTGTGTATACATATTTTTTTTTTTTTTTTTTTACATTGCTGCCTATTGCGTAGGCTTCTTCCCGGTGGATCCTGATGGTCGGTCCAAGGCTTCATTCCGGTGGGTCCTGATGGTCGGCCCAGCCCGTTCTGGCGCAGGCGAGTGTTTATAGTGGCGCCATCTTGCATTGGCTCATGCTGCCCTCCCAGAGCTCATTTTTGATCCTAGAATCTAGAGTCCGGGTTGATAGGTGGTCTTCTGGACAGCATGTGGGTAGTTTTAAGCCACTCGGCGGCGGCTGAAAAATCCCAGCTTGGTGGCACCGGGCGGGGATTGAACTCGCGTCCTCCTGAACACGGGGCCGTTACTTTGACGACTCAGCCACCGCCTCCCCATATATATATATATATATATATATATATATATATATATATATATATATATATATATATATATATATATATATATATGTGTGTGTGTGTGTGTGTGTGTGTGTGTGTGTGTGTGTGTGTGTGCATATATATATATATATATATATATATATATATATATATATATATATATATATATATATATATATATATATATAGGCGGGCTGAGTCGTCAAGTAACGGCCCTGTGTTCAGGAGGACGCGAGTTCAATCTCGCCTGGTGCCACCAAGCTGGGATTTTTCAGCCGCCGCCGAGTGGCTTAAAACTACCCACATGCTGTCCAGAAGACCACCTATCAACCCGGACTCTAGATTCTAGGATCAAAGATGAGCTCTGGGAGGGCAGCATGAGCCAATGCAAGATGGCGCCACTATAAACACTCGCCTGCGCCAGAACGGGCTGGACCGACCATCAGGACCCACCGGAAAGAAGCTTTGGACCGACCAACAGGATCCACCTGGAAGAAGCCTACCGGCGCAATAGGCCGCAATGTAAAAAAAAAAAAAAATAAAAAAATAAAATATGGAGAGAGAGAGAGAGAGAGAGGGGTCTGTTTTTTTTTTTATATGCTAGACTGTTTATATACAGACAAGCTTCTAGTCTTACTGATATGCGGGTAACATGGTGAGCATAATACTTTATTTTTTTGTCTGAACGCGCTAAAGCCACAGACTTTGTTGTCCCTCACGGCGGTCAGTCATGGTCGGTCTACTGGTTAAGCTTGAGTAGCAAGGTGACCACTATATGTAGCCTCTGAAGGCTGTGGCCGCGAGTTAACTTTCCCGTTTGACGGAGGCCTTGACGGCTCTTAGTATATAGTACATGCACCCGGTGATGGCGTCAGTCCTCTGTAACACACCACCCCTGCCAGCATGGTAACTACTCTGCTATAAACTGCACTCATGAACTACTTATCTGTTATCTCGTTATGCCAGCTCACTTTAATCCTAATAATTGATTTCAGAGATTCTTTAATTTTCCTCATCGGCATTGTTTGGAATTACAGGCCGCCGCTGTTTCCTTCAAATCACGTTTTTCTCTCCATAGATGAAAGGTCTCTTCCCGATCGCCCTCATTGTGGCCACCACCCTCGCTGACGTAAGCGGCTCTGTTCTCGTCGCCACGGGTCTGAGCGCGGCGGGTTTGGCTGCCGGAGGTTTGGCTGTTGGTGCCTTGGCTGTTGGCGCAAAGCTTCTGGTTCTTAAGGCCAAAAGGCGCCGTCACGGCCGCGAGGCTGCTCCATCTTGTGTTTCCTTCGACAACCCAGAAATGTACTTCGCTCTGGCAGCCAACGGTGACTTTCTGGATTGTGGGCGTCGCTTCGTTTGTGAGCTAGAGGCGACGCCTGACGAGAACCTTGCCCAGGAGGAACGACTCATCCGTAACCTTTTCGGGTAAGTTCCTCTCTTAGCCGTTTCGGTGAAACTTTTGCTATTGCGCTGGACATATCAAAAGCTTTTGATAGGGTCTGGCACAAATCTTTGCTTTCTAAACTACCCTCCTACGGTTTCTATCCTTCTCTCTGTACCTTTATCTCCAGTCTCCTTTCTGATCGTTCTATTTCTGCCGTGGTAGACGGTCACTGTTCTTCCCCTAAATCTATTAACAGTGGTGTCCCACAGGGTTCTGTCCTATCTCCCACTCTTTTTCTGTTGTTCATTGATGATCTTCTTTCCAAAACGAGCTGTCCTATCCATTCCTACGCCGATGATTCCACTCTGCATTACTCAACTTCTTTTAATAGAAGACCCACCCTTCAGGAACTTAACGACTCAAGGCTGGAGGCTGCAGAACGCTTAGCCTTTTGCCTTGCTGCTATTTCCGACTGGGGCAAGAAGAACCTGGTGTCCTTCAACGCCTCAAAAACACAGTTTCTCCACCTATCCACTCGACACAATCTTCCAAACAACTATCCCCTATTCTTTGACAACACCCAGCTATCACCTTCCTCAACACTAAACATCCTCGGTCTATCCTTAACTCAAAATCTCAACTGGAAACTTCATATCTCATCTCTTACTAAATCAGCTTCCTCGAGGCTGGGCGTTCTGTACCGTCTCCGCCAGTTCTTCTCCCCTGCATAGTTGCTGTCCATATACAGGGGCCTTGTCCGCCCTCGTATGGAGTATGCATCTCATGTGTGGGGGGCTCCACTCACACAGCGCTCTTCGTCTCATCAGCTCTCCTCCTCATACCTCTTAAATTCCGCCGCAATGTTGCCTCTCTTTCTATCTTCTATCGATATTTCCACGCTGACTGCTCTTCTGAACTTGCTAACTGCATGCCTCCCCCCCTCCCGCGGCCCCGCTGCACTCGACTTTCTACTCATGCACATCCCTATACTGTCCAAACCCCTTATGCAAGAGTTAACCAGCATCTTCACTCTTTCATCCCTCACGCTGGTAAACTCTGGAACAATCTTCCTTTATCTGTATTTCCTCCTGCCTACGACTTGAACTCTTTCAAGAGGAGGGTATCAGGACACCTCTCCTCCCGTATTTAATCTTCCTTTCGGCCACCTCTTTTGTTTCTTTTTTAGGAGCAGTGAGTAGCGGGCTTTTTTTTTATTATTGTTTTCTTTTTTTATGTGCCCTCCAGCTGCCTCCTTTGTTGTAAAAAAAAAAAAAAAAAGTTAAGGTCAGACACAACATTTCTTGGAGATTTCTTTCCGGTCAAATCTTCGCCACAGCGATTCGGTTTTTCCTTACTTAGCCTGAGTGGCTTGGCAAAGGTTGCGTAAGTGCGGGTTACCAGCTGCTGTGCTTGACAGAAAAGACGGCAAAATGACAGACAGACAGACAGAGAGAGAGAGAGAGAGAGAGAGAGAGAGAGAGAGAGAGAGAGAGAGAGAGAGAGAGAGAGAGAGAGAGAGAGAGAGAGAGAGATACGTATATACACACACAAAAAGAAAAGAACAAACATACAAACAAACACAGTTTTGAAACACACACACACACACACATGAATGAATGAATGTATATAGATATGGATACGAGACTATTAGAGCTTAGCTCGGGCCCGGTAAACCACAAATAGGTAAATACACACACACACACACACACACACACACACACACACACACACACACACACACACACACACACACTGCCCGGTGGCTCAGTGGGTAGAGCGTCTGCCTCACAACCAGAAGGATCGGGGCTCGATTCCCCGGCCGGGTGAAGATAAGTTAGGTTTATCTTCTTTCACGTGTAGCCCCTGTTCACCTAGCAGTGAGGAAGTACGCGACGTAAGGCGAGGAGTTGTGACCTCGTTGTCGCGGTGTGAGTGGTCTCAATCCTCCCCAAAGATCGGTCGCCGAGCTCTGAGCTCCTTTCGTAGAGGAATGGCTGGCTGTCTCGAGAGAGACCCGCAGCAGACCAAATGGTAAAAAAAAGAGAAAATTACACACACACACACACACACACACACACACACACACACACACTATACTCTCATTCCTTTTTCCTACTTCCCTTCCTCTCCAGGTATTATTTCTTGCGTGTCATTACGTTAATCCTGTGTGAGGAGTTACTGAGTGCTTCAAGCGCATCCGCGGCCTGAAGTAGTCGACTGACTTTCCTATATCACTGATGTTTTCTGCTTATGAGAGACTTCATTAGCCACATCAGTACTATCAACGTTTTCTTAATTCTTTCATTGATGCTTGTCTTCGTTCCTCTTTCCCCCATCCAGACAAGACTCCGTCGCCGTCAACAGCAGCGCTGCTGAATTTTACGCCGAGGCCGGCAGGCTTGGAGCCGTCGAGGGCATGGATGCTTGCGCTGCCACCTTCTCTAGGTGCCCCTTCGATCGCAAGACCATCTTTCTGGAATTCAAGGAGACCCAGGCAGCCCAGTGAGGCTGTGTGGGTGGGTGTGTAGTTGTCTTACGAGGATGAGTGACAGCCGCGGTGTAGGGTTGCACGCAGACCCCGAGGACTGGTAGTGCGGCAGCCGCGGCCGTGGCCTTCACTCTCTCTCTCTCTCTCTCTCTCTCTCTCTCTCTCTCTCTCTCTCTCTCTCTCCCCTACTACTACTACTATTACTACTACTATTAGTATCCTTGAGTAGTACAGTTACTCCTGCAATTAATTCTGCAATTAATACTACCACAAGAACTATTAATACTACTGCCATTATGTAAGTACTTCTACTGCTACTACCCTTGTATAACTGTCAAGGTTCCAGAGTTGGGTGCTGTAATCGGAAGGGATAAAAATAAACAAGATAAATGGTCAGACACCAGTTTACTTTAAATAAAGTAGAAACCCCAAAACAGCCTCACAAAACTGAAGTCTCCAACACGAAGGCTTCAGCACGCCGGACTCAGCAATGATCCTTTTGCACGGCTTCTTCCTCTTCTGGGCGTCTCGTCCTCTGAGTGGCAATGACGAGGCAGCACAGCTTCGTCCTTGAAGTGGTGTAGACGTGGTAGACGAGGGAGGCGCAGGAGGAGAAGGGGCGTCAGGTTCACGGCAGTAACGGGAGTCCAAGGCGTGGAGAGGAGAGAGGTAAGGCACCCAGAACGAGCCCACGGTATCTGAGTTAACCCGAGTGAGAAGCAGGGGCGGTATACACAAACGTTCTTAGCATCGCTAAGTGCACTTAACGGCAAAGAATCGTTAAGTTTTCTACTTAAAATGGCGCTGGGCCGCTTAGCGCTGAAGCTGGAGCACTTAGCGGGCGGAAAATTTAAGGCGGGGAAGGGGCTCCCTTAGCACCGTTAAAAATGCATAAGTATTGCAACATGGTGGATTACAGCGGGATGAAAGGCATCACCTCCTAATATATCTGCCTCGTCTAGACGAATTGGAGGCGTGTAATGATTTGAAACTCATCCTGAAATATCTGTGGACTGTGCTGACCGTGCTGAGATGAGTGGTTCGGCGAGGCGGACCTTGGAAACACCTACATGGCCATCACGACTGAAGTGGTGTTCACCGACAGGTAAAATGCAGGTGCAACCTTCACAGACTGACAGAGATTGAGTGATAACAGACACTGGAGACCCTCCAGGCGATGGCTGGTGACCGCCTGCCACCATCCACAGGCTGTTAGCCTGTTACACAAGGAGCCCTGGGAGTAACCTTGCTGGAAGCCCCGCGGGCCGCAGTGTGTGGCTGGCGTTATACAGCCCCCAGCCATCGCCTGGAGGGCATCCAGTGTCTGTTATCACTCACCTTAGGTAGTCTGTGAAGGTCCAGTCATCACTGGTGCACGTGTATCTTACCTGTGATCAACACCGGCAGCCACAGACTCCTGCCCAAGGAACGAACACAGGTGAGCCAATATTTTACCTCGCCAGACTTATCCTTTACAATAATCAACTCTTTTAACCTAACACACCTGTTAATCTTGTGACTGACTTCAACAAACGTTTCCCACCAATCTTACCAAACCTTAAACAATACCTATTTGGGTCACTAGTGTCTGTTATTTAATTTTTACTTGACTAACCTCCCAGCAGTGATAAACCAAACCTAACCTGGGTAAATTTATCATTGACATATAGTTATTTCAACTTAATCTGTTTTTTAAGATAGCCAGTTTTAACCAAATCAACAATTATTTAGAAAAGTTGATATTTTTAACCTAACTTAAATGTCAGAAGTGTCCTAACGAAATTACCTTCCTTTGCTTATTTTTAGTAACCAAACCAAATCAATTTGACGTACCGGTAGCTCTTAAACCGAACTTGCTCTAGTACTCAAGCTTGCATCACTTATGACTTTTTTCCTTTAATCCTAAATCAACTTGTTTAGAAACCTTGGTCCGACGAGCCCAACTTAATATAAGTTCACCTCTCCTAACTCAGATAAATTTCCGATTTGTGTTACTGACTATTTTTTAAACAAACATTTTTATTTTGGACGTAAATTTTTTACCAAACTAACTATCATTCAGAATGTTGCCTTATTTTAACTTAACAATAAATTATAAACGTCACCTAACCTCATTGATCCTACTTAACGAACGGTAGCTATCCTTTCTGTAAAATACCTCCCAGGAATCCCTGGGTGTTGCAAAATGATACTAATACCCATGCTAGCTAGCATTGTAGTATTGTTTTATTTGTTTTGGTCATGTCTTTTTTTTTCACATTTGAAATTAATTAGTTCACAGTATATTATGGCTTTTGTTATTTGCAGCTTCCTTTCTTATGAAGATCTAAAAGTGAATTTTATGATTATTCTTAGTCTTACTCCCAAATAGCTATTAAAGTCAATCAACAATGCTAAAATCTTTTTGAACAAAAAAAATTGCAAATTGGTCCATGAGTCAAGAGTTTTGACTTCTGGACAAGTATAGATATACATATAGGGCAGGTACCAAAGCATTTCTAATTGTAATGTATCTATTTGCAGTGATTGTGATGACATTGACAACAACGAGCAAGTCCTCCTAGACCTAGAGTGACCTCAAGCTGGTATTCGGCACATAACATTATTGTTTAATCATTTAGTTTTTATCATCCAGCATCAAGCAATCATTCCCATGCAAGAATATAATGCACAATATAAGCAACTTCAATTGCTAGAAAATAAGACAATGTTGCCAGCCCATATAGTGTGCACTGTGCAGTAAATAACTCATGTAGATAATGCCTGTTATTCTATCACATACTTATGTCGATGCAATGTCTTTTAGTTCTTGCTTCGGGTATATTAATTACTAATCCATTCTTATTTCTCCGACGGCCATTTCCTGTGTCGATACATCAATCAGTTCAGTACTTTTATTTTCTTAGCTTGTGTTTTGCAGTTCTTTGCCAATTAAATCACTGGACACATCTTAATAAATATCACAGATTTAATTATCATATATCAGTCCCATAAGTTTATTTCAGATGCTCTTAAAACAACATCTGTCCATTCATAGTCCAACTTAACCTGGTAGCAGCAACAGGCCAAATTTGTGGCTTTACCGTGTACCAGCGATGGGCCACATTTTTGTCATGATATAAAGCCCCCAAAATAGATGATGCATAAACTGATCACAAATGTGTTGATATATATTATGAAACGGTTTGCGTGAGTGATGATTTTTTCTCATTTTTCTCGCTCGGAGGAACCTTTAAGAAACATGATCCCTGCAGCTACCGGGTTAACCTCTTTTAGTATAGTACACTAATCAAGGAAAAACATCCCAATTAATATATATATATATATATATATATATATATATATATATATATATATATATATATATATATATATATATATATATATATATATATATATATATATATATATATATATATATATATATTATGTTGTTTAATTGAACTTGTACTCATATTTCAGGGCCAAACATGATGTGGAAGAAGAAATCAGTTGTCTCCATCAGTCGGGTTTGTGCCATGGCAGCTTTCTCCAGCTGTCCGGCAGAGGTCCAGTCCATGCCATGGAGAAATTCAGCCCCAACAAGGAGATGGCATGCCAGAGATGGATCCGCAACTTCTCCTCCAATCAATCAATCATTGCAATGCCCTTTCTCTTTCTCCTTCTGTACCACCATGCTTACACATAACTGATCCTAGGTACTTAAACTCGTTAACCTCCTCCATTTCTTCACCATTCAAAATTATTTGGCATTCTTTTTCACATTCAATGCCCACTCTATATGGGCATACAAACTCTACAACCTCACTTCTACTCTGCTCACAAACCATCACTTTACTTTTGTTGACATTTACTTTCAACTTTCTCCTTTTACATACACTATCAAAAACACTGACCAAATTTTGTAAGTCACTTTCATTTTCTGCAATGAGCACCGTGTCATCAGCAAATAAGATTGAATTCATCCCTCCCTCGGCATACATTTTTACTTCAATTTCCCCAACTTTGCCCTTCATTTCTCATAACACCATCCATATAAATATTGAACAACCACGATGACATGACACACCCCTGCCTTAGCCCACTTTCATCTCAAAATGTTCACTTGTTTCTCCAGTAATTTTGACACATGCAGATGCATCCTCATAGAAAGACTTTATTGCATAAAGCAGTTTTCCTCCCACACCATATATCTTTAAGACGTCCCACAATGCCAGCCAATCGACTTTGTCATAAACTTTCTTTAGAATAACTAGATCCATGAAGGCAGCATAGTATTTTTTCCTTTTGCTAATATTTTTTCTAATAAAACACCATCCTGAAGGAAAATATCTGATCCACACATCCTCTTCCCTTCCTGAAGTCTCCTTGTTCTTCACTGATTTTCTCTTCTGTAAGTCTTTGCACAATCTCAATTAGGACTTTTCCATATACCTTTCCGGGTAGCCTACACTCAGCAGACTTATACCCCTACAACTCCCACCTCCCCTCTCCTGCCCTTCCCCTTGTAAACTGGGACCATGATGGCTTTTGTCAAGTCTGCTGGGACCTCCCCCCCCCTTCCCAGGCCACTTCACATATCTTGACCATTCATATAGTAACTTCATCTCCACACTTCAACATTTCTGCTGTGATTCCTCTCAATTCATTCATCATCATCATCTCATCGACGCCTGCTCTTAGGAGCTCCCACCAGGGGATGGCCACGGCAGAAGTTTCCATCTTTCTCTATCCGGACACTCCCTCCTTGCCTGCTCAAAGTTTCTCAAGGATCTCTCATCCTTCTCCCTAACGTACTCCTGCACCCTATCTCTCCATTTCACTGGAGGTCGTCCTCTAACATTCCCTTCCTCAATCTCACATACACCCTTCTGGTCATCTTACTCTCCTCCATTCGCTCCATGTGGCCAAACCACTTTAAAGTCACTTATTCCCTTCACCCCCGTGACACATTCCAAAACGCTCATACACACTTTCATTACTTATTCCATCCATTCTACTCACACCACAAGCACTCCTCAAATAACTCATTTCCACTGCCTGCACTCTAGACCTCTGACTTTCATTCCAGGCCCATGTTTCACTTGCATATGTGAGGGTTGGTACTATTATTGTATTTTCAACTGATAACTGATCCAAGGTACTTAAACTCATTGACCTCCTCCATTTCTTCACCATTCAGAATTATTTTGCATTCTTTTTCACATTCAGTTCCCACTCTATATGGGCATACAAAATCTACAACTTCACTTCTACTCCCCTCACAAACCATCACTTTACTTTTGTTGACATTTACTTTCAGCTTTCTCCTTTTACAGACGCTATGAAAATCACTGACCAAGTTTTGTAAGTCACTTTCATTTTCTGCAATGAGCACTGTGTCATCAGTAAACAGGATTGAATTCAGCACCCACTTCCTTCCCTCAGCATACATTTTTACTCCAACTTTGCCCTTTATTTCTCTCATGACACCATCCATATAAATATTGAACAATCATGGTGACATGACACGCCCCTGCCTTAATCCCACCTTTATCTCAAAATGTTCACTTGTTTCTCCACCAATTTTGACACATGCAGATGCATCCTCATAGAAAGACTTTATTGCACTAAGCAGTTTTCCTCCCACACCATAAACCTTTAAAACATCCCACAATGCAATCCAATCGAATCTGTCAAGCTTTTTCAAAGTCCATGAAGGCAGTGTATAGTTTCTTTCCTTTTGCTATTATTTTTTCTCCTACCATCCTGAAGGAAAATATCTGATTGATTCCATCAGTTCCTGCTGCTTTTCCATTTTTTAATCTTTTTAATGCCTGATTTACTTCTTCATATGTTATACTTCTTTCTTTATATACTCCTCCTCTACCTCCGCTCAAAACTGTTGCTGTAACAGCTGCTGGACGTCCATCATCAAAACTCATTAAGTTTTTGAAATATTCTCTCTATGTCTCTTTCACAGCTTCCCCGTCTTTGAACATCTTTCCATTCTCACCCATAACTTCATTAATTTTCCTTGGGGAGATATTATTGGGGTGATGCTTTTCTTTAATTTTTTACTTCTTTCCAATATGATTTCCTGTTCCCTTTATATTTTTCACTTAGTCTTTTCCAAAGTCTTCACCAACTCTCTTCTTACTTTCTTTTATTGCTTGTTTTAATTTCATTTTGCATTCTCTATATTTCTTTTTCCTTTCCCTTTTTACTTGCTCAACCACATTTCTTTCTTAAGTTTTCTTTAAAAAGTTCCCTTTTCTCTCTTACTATCCTCCTTATCTCTTCTGTCCACCATGAATTTCCTTTTCTTTTTCCATCTCTCACCACTTTCATTCCTACCACTTTTTTGTTGTAGTTAACACTACTTCTTTAAATGTTCTAAAAACTTTTTCAGTATCTGTACTATCTTTCACACTTTCCCATTTTTCACTTAAGGCATCTGTCATTTCACGTTATACTCATCTTTTATTTCTTTTTTCCTGTAACTTTTCTATCTTCAGTATTTCCTTTTTTACTTCACCTTTCTTTTCAAACACCCACTTTTGCAAGATGGTCAGAGCCATCGAACATCCCGCTTACTACCTTCGCGTCACAGATATCCTTTCTCAGTCTTCCATCTACTGCCACATTATCAATCAATCCTTTCTGCTCATAATCATTCCCCCTCCTCCATGTGTATATGTGGATATAGGCAAAAGTAATAAAGCCCCACACATCAGAAGTTGTATTGCTTTGCCTAGGTTATGCAGATGATGTAGTATTAGTGGAAGGATTTTGCCTTATCCTAAATGACTTTGGTATGGAATGGAAACTTATCTTTAAACATAATAATGGAAATTCACACCAGCAGTAGGACAGCGGGTGCTGGGAAACAATATCTTAGAGGTAATAGAAACACATGGTTATTTAGCATTTGAGATAAGCAAGGAGGCCATAGGAGAAAGCACAAAGAAAACTGAATGAAGCCAAGGTAAGGAAAATGACGGGTGTTAACATCAGTGGTAGAGAAGGGAAATTAGCCAGTATGAATATGGAAGTTGCTTTTGGATGGGGAAAGTAGTAACCCCACAGCTATCTTGTATGAGTCAGCAAAACTAACACTTGAGATGTCGGGAGATTATAAGTCATTCAAGACCAGTTGGCATGATAGTGTTCACATGCTCTCAGGGGAAATGGGGTGAAGCTTCTGAGAAAGGTTAACAAAGGGGAAGCTGAGTTTCAAAGAGAGGAAATGAATGAACACCGGTGGGCCAAATTAATATAACACTGGAAATTCAAGACAATCCCCTTTGGAGAAAGGAAATATACAGAGAGGGAAAGCATATGATGACACTGGAGCAGAGTGAAACAATGTGAATGGGAGACCTGTCAAAGATAGTTGAGAAAAGTGGCCTCTGTGAATGGAGAAGTACCTACACCTATCTATAGTACATCAGATAGGTGTAGAAGCTCGGGAAACATTAGAACATTTTATAATAGTACTAGTGATTGTGTGCCTTGACCCACTGAGGTAAAGATACTACCAGAGTAACCTGACTGAAAGTTGATATATATCAAAATAAATAAACAAGAAAGTCACTGAACACACGAGTCTGAAATTATGGTAGCCATCTCACGCGAGGCTAATGCATTATGTGTTGTATGTTGGTCTCTGAATACAGTACAGTGACAAACAGCTTGAATATTGAAGAAACTTCAAACTATTGAAGAGTGTAAATTAACGCATCTTAGCACATTGCATTTTGGCAGTAGATGGGTCAGGTTAGGTTGGCTATAGGCTAGGTATAGTTAGGTTTGGTCAGGTCTGGTTAGATTTAGTTTGTTTTGACTTGTCTACTTTTATTATTTGGTAATTCCGTGTGATACGCTTCGCGCTACGCCTTTGTTGTCACCGGCGGCTGAGGAGACGACGTCGAGGCAGTAATATACATATTTTACCAAAACACATAAAAGAATAGTGGAGGTACACCGGAAACATGAAAAGATGCACCTATATAACGATCATAGGCAATAAAGACCACAAGAGGAAGAAGAAGAAGGCTCGTTTATGTCGACCATTTACTCCATTGATGTGTCTATTGTTTCCAAACAAGCTTTTGTGTACAGATAGATAACGTGTTGAATGCATTATAGCTATTTCATCTTTGCATAATATGCACTGTGGTAGCTATATACAATGCTTTTGCAAGTGGTCGTTTTGCTAGGCGATGCACTTCATACCGGTATTTTGCTCAAAAAATACTTAGCTTAGAGTCCGCTAAGGGGAATTCTAAGTAATACTTAAGGGCCTATGCTTAGCTAAAAGTTGTTAAGTGCAGGGCTTAGTATTATTCTTAGAATATTTGTGCATACGGCCCCAGGGCTGGAGGCGGAGTAGAATCAAGTGTTCAGAGCGAGGCCCAGCCGCTGTCTGACGAAGAAAGCGCTGGCGCCCGCCAAGTCGCCTCCCTCGCGGATTGAGAAGCCTCGGTGGTTCAGTCGACCGAGGCATCGAACGGCGTCAGACGAACGAGCAGCGGGAGTGTAACAGGTGGTTCACTGCGCCTCGTGTTACGGCTGGGGTTCTCCCGCCGCCTTGTTTTAATCTTTTCCACAGACACGGGCGGTCACCACGTGGCTCGCCCATGTGACACCTTCGTTTGGGCCGGTATTTTCCGGAATCGGTGACATTTTCCACCCACGCCGACCCAGCATCAACTGGATATCTCCGGTTTGGGGGAGCGGAGTCTCCCACTCGCCGCCCATGTTCCTTGTCCTGGCCTCACCTTCCCGCGCTCGGGCTTGTAGCGACCCGGGGTCAAAGTTGCCACCGGGCTGTTCTCTTCATTTATATCTTTCCTGCCCGTTTCTGAGTATTGTATGATATTATGTATATTTCCTTTTTATGTTTAGGATTAAATATTTATGTATTGTATGTAAAATATGTATTGTGAGCTGTGGCCCAGCGGGAACCGGATATAGGCCCCTGTCATCGACAAAATTGAGCCTCGGGCAGAATTGAGCCGGGGCATCTATATGCCTCAGATTTCTTCGCTATTATATGTTGTAAGATCGTTTTGTTGACATGTATGGGTAGATTAAGGCTTTCTGTATCTACATAAAGAAGGAAAACGCAAAATTCGCCCTAGTAAATCAGAAACTACATAAAGTTCGGCAGCTTTTCCTTGTCGCCAAGACATCCTCCAGCAGCGCTCCGACACCCATGATCGCACATTCATTTTCACAAAATAGGATACCAATCACATTTGCATCGACATATCTCCACAGGTGAATACTTAGGGCATGTTCACACCAAGTTGCGACACCTGAAGTTCATTAATTATGATAGGGGAAGGAAAAATGTAGGGCCTTCCTTGTCTCTAATTTACCGACGTCCATGAAACCGTACACGGCCTGAGATGGTGCCAAGGACCAAGGCATCTGGCGATAAAAGAAATTGTAAATGTCAAAGACAGCTGAGGTGATAAGTATCTATATCTATATATATATATATATCTATATATATATATATATAAATATATATATATATATATATATATATATATATATATATATATATATATATATATATATATATATATATATATATATATAATGTGTGTGTGTGTGTGTGTGTGTGTGTGTGTGTGTGTGTGAGAGAAGGTTTTAAGGAGCGATTTTATGTTAGGCAACACTAGATAGGGCAACTAACCTAACATCTATAAACAACGAATCTGTTAATAAATACTCACATGCTTTTCAAAACATTAAATCATGATAAAGTACTTACATTAGCTGTGCCTAGGAAATATGATCAACCTGAGAGTCAATACATGAGAAAATCATGATATAGGGAAACCAAGAAATTCACCAAATATTACTTATCAAAGAGCTAAAACAGGCTGTCCTACAGAAGTTGGTCAGTTAAGCTTGAAAAAGATGATTCTCTCTCTCTCTCTCTCTCTCTCTCTCTAATGAGGAGTGCAGAAACAATTCAACAACATATTGTTTCAGGACTGCAGATTGCGGGTGGTTCTGTGAACAGGTAATTCAAGATGATGCTACCTTAAATTATGATATGTAGTGTGCATGAGAAGGCTGGGGTTATTTAATTTATGAAGTAGATGAAAAAAAATGTTTATTTGAAATCCATTTCTGATGTAGCAGACAATGGAACTTTTCTAGTCTTTCATCTACTTTCTACACAATGTGAGATAGACATAATGTGCACATTTGCAGCTACCACAGAATTATAGATATGAAATCTATACTTGCATCACCAAACATTATTAGGGAAACAAATGTGTAGACTTGCATTTACTCGTTTGTATATACCTTACAAACAGCCAGAGGGTGTGATGTCTCATCTGAGCCTACCCCTCTATGGAATTAAGACAGATATATTTAATGCATTAAGTAATGTTTTTAATACAGGAATAAAGGAATAATGGTATTATTCCTGTATTCCAAGACACTTGGAAAGCATCAAATAACAATTAATAAATAGAAGGCAAAGCCAACCATGCATAAGGGACTTTTAAGACCAATAGCACTAACAGATACAACATAAAAGCTATAACTGGGAACAGTAAGAAATGAAATACAAAATCATCTTAAAGAAAATAACAAGCATAGGACCAGGGTCCAGAGAGAATGCCTGCACTGGATATAGGAAAGCAGCAAATAATTAATTTAAATGAGACTATTGTGTTCAAAGGTGTTTTGAGACCAAGAAACTGTTAATAGTTGTAAGAATTGAATTCCAAACGGCTTTTGAGTTTTAACATAGAAACGCTAATAAGAATAATGATGAAAAATAAAATACACTTGAAATTCATTGACTTTATTGCAAAAATATACAAGTGATAAGACTAAAATGTTCCTCAATAAACAAGATGCAATCTGATACAGGCAACTTGTTAACTTCACAGAGACAATATTCCTCTTCTTTACAATAGGACTTTTCACAGGTATAAGCATCACTGACATGGTGAAACTGAACACGCAATGTACTGTCTAATCACATAGTCTTTGACATAATGTCCTTGGCCAATAATTAAGAGGCAATGTTTTCCTCTGTGGTATGTTGACCACAGTGGCCTGCATCATCATGATACTGGGCAAGGATGCGCAATATGTTCTGATGCAGGAGAACCTGCCGCCTCCTCCCCTCGGCCACTTTGATGAGATATAGTTTATCTGTAAAATCATGCAGGAGAATTTATAGCAATCGTATTGTCTATTGTGCTTCGTTTTCCCTTTAATCCAGCGCGTGCGCTCACACACACACACGCACACAGATTTGTAACTTTATAGCCAGACACATGCTTTTGTTCCTGCCATATACACATAAAATATCTGGCATTTGGCAATAGGAACACAGACAATAAACATTTTTCAGTATTTATGTTGTATAAATTGTTGCTTGAATCTTGTGTTTTTCCCCTTAATGGTACTGTGTTTTATAAGGCAGAAGGTATAGGACCCATTTTTACAATGACTCACAGGCATGCATGTCAGCAAGAAGCACTGCAGTGACGAGACACAACACATCAAACATGCGACCTAGAAATCAACATCCAATTTTTTACCCACCACCAACAAAGGGAAAATAAGGTCAAGCTCAATAGCATCATTAGCATTGGACTTCCGGGGCTTGAGCCCCAAACCTTTTTTCACCCCCGGGCCCCGTGCCCCCGTCACTCCAAAAAATAAGAAATAAATATTATCCATTGTTTGAACGGAGCTGATGTTATTGATGTAGTTCATACTAAAGATTACATTTTGAAGCCATATACCAGTAGTTTGAGCAGTTTGTAGTTTACTGTGCAATCTGGGAGTGTAGCTGTATGTTTTTATCTTAGGTGCATGGTGGTGAACGAACTCTGTTAACTTCAGCCCCTGATGTTTTTCTCTTAGCCCCGAATGTTTTTGAACCCTGGAAACGCCCCTGGTCAAGCTTAAGAATTTTGGCACAAGATGAACTGCACTGTGCCAATGAATTTCATGACAACCCAAATCACAATACTAAACTTACTCTTGTTATCTTGGTGATTTCAGTCTCATTCAGCTACAGTCATTAGTTTCTTATCTGTATGGAGAATACATGCATGACAGAAATTTCTATTTGTAATTACAGTGACAAGACAGCCAACATAATATCATTCATAACCCTGTTAAAAATAATGCAAAAGTATATGTATGTATGTGTATATATATATGTGTATATATATATATATATATATATATATATATATATATATATATATATATATATATATATATATATATATATATGTATATATATATATATATATATATCATCATTCTGTAGCAATCATAAGCAAATCACAACCCTGTTAAAAATAAAGCAAAAGTATATACGTACATACCAGCATTCTGTAGCAATCATAAGCACCAACACCAAAGCATAGTAAAAGAACCCACATGCATATTTTTGCAGCATTCTGAAACATTGATATTGTGTCACCTACTTACATTATTCGATGACAATCTTCACCCTGGTAGGATTGGGAAAAAAATATATAAAAATTATGCAATAATATGATTAACTTAGCCTTAATAATGTCGCACATTTGCCTTTAGTTATAATAGACAAACAAAATATATTTTAATAAACATCTGGAAATAATATATAGCTTCACTGATAAGTCGGGAAAAGAAATGTTACCTTAAGTAGCTACATATTTCATTTATAAGAATGGAATATATATATATATATATATATATATATATATATATATATATATATATATATATATATATATATATATATATATATATATATATACACACACACACACACACACACACACACACACACACACACACACACTCGTATAAGGTTCCTGTGAAATAAAATTATTCAGCTATTCATAGGTAATTTATCAAATTTACCTTCACCAGGAGAGCAAATCTCTTCACGTTCTTCTTTTTGCGTGGCAACATATTTGGCTCTTCCCCTCGCAGCCACTGCTTCACAGTGTGCAAATGCACAAACTCTTGCTCACTGAAAATGAACATACACTCTTAATAAAAATATTGTTGTAGCCATCAGATAACAATATGTTGGGAGTCTAAAAACATTATAGGTCTACCAAAATTTTTCTGGCTTACATAAGGCAGCCCCTGTCTGACCTAGCTTGGGTGGTAATTCAAAACCAATAGTTCCCTCATAAAAAACAATTCAATTGACTATCATAGTGGAGATGTGGGCTCTCAAATTTCTGGGCACTATAATATCCAATGTATTTTAACTTTGTGAATTTCTGACCAGGGGGTGTTGGGTTTACTCACCTGGTTGGCTACCCTTAACTCACCAGTCAAATGGTTCATAAAGGAAATTTGGTAGTATATAAATGAGGCAGCTAGAACCTGCTGGGACGCCAGCACTAACAATACTTTAGCACTAAGATGGTGTAATTACAGTTTAAAGAAGTTGGATAGTGTGCCATATGTATCATCCAAGAACAACCTGCTCTAGTATGGATAATATTGTGGGGTTTAGTCTATGTATAGTTATATATTTCCAAGTGGCCTAAGACTACCCACATGCTGTCCTGAAGACCACCCATCGACCTGGACTCTAGAAGAAACTCTACAGCACAAGTGGAATCAAGAATGAGCTCCAGGGGGAAGCATGAGCCAACAATAAAGGCGCCATTATAAAACAATTGCCTACACCATGACGGGATAGGGTCGACCATCAGGCCCCTACAGATAAGCCTACTGGCGCTATAGGCCACATGTAGAAAAAAAAAAAAAGTGGATCCCCTAATAATCAGCATAAAAATTTCTTAAATGGAATCAGCACCCACAACCTCATCAGGTAACTAAGAATTCTAATGGTCAATGAATGTTATGCTAAAAAAATAGCATCTATATTCAACATTAGTATGGGGTTTATGAAAGTTCAATGTGTGACCTCTGGTGACATTCAAGGTACTGGTAGCAGGGAGGAAAAGGTCAAGTGGGGAATTGTCGATTCTCCATGGAATATCCTCCAATGGTGAATTAAATCTGATCTAAGTAGCCTACTACATACTGAGTGAAGACTTCAGAGTTCTTGTGCAATCAGAATAGTTTAGCTCTGAGAGACTGTCAATCAGTTAGGTCCATCTGGTAAGGGACCCTAACTCTAACAAAGGATTTTAGAAAGGGATACTATGAACTCATTATCTGTGCAAGAGTGGACCTCAACAAATTGTTAGCCAGTCCTGCTGCTTTACTGACTGATTTTGAGGTGAGAGTGGAATTTTAGACTGTTATCAACCAGAATACCCAAGAGTCTATGTACAGGTTCCAGAGACAAGTCTGGCATCTTAGTACTACACTCTTATTGATGTTAAAATGCAGTCCCCATGAAAGCTACCTTATGGATAGCATCTATACCCTTCTGACAGAGATAGGTCGAAAGATAGGGTGGTGCAAAAGTCATACTGACCAGGTGGCGTTAGGTTCTGACTAGGAGCATTAGTACTGACCAAGTGGCATTAGGGTCTGACCAGGTTGGGTTAGGTTTCGTTTAAATTATATTGATGCACAGACACTTTTTTCCTGTGTATTTCATGATGGTTTTCCTTATGAAGATAGTTTCTTTTTCAGGAATAATATAAAATTGTCAACTTGAAAATTGAAAAACTGACACACTCACTTTTACTTTTTTCCAGAAAGAAAAATATTCTTTTTGAATAAATAGTTTATATGTACAGTATTAGGATTAGGACCTGTCTCCTAATGGTAGATGAAAATACATTCTTCTGGTAGATTTAGATGTGTTTTAAATGAATCTCCTCATTGTTTCTGTTGTAATTCAGTTTTTATCACCCCATTCCTCCTCAGAACCTACACATCTGTGACAAAATTAATTAACAAAGCAATCAAAACACCAAAAATTGACAAGTTCACCTATCTCATTGCTAAAAACATTGTTGTTCTCAATGAAGAACTTGGGTCACATACAACACAACGGACAACGGTGTATATCTTACTGTCAGAATGTTCATTCCTGCGATATTAGTTTTTATATAATTTATCATTTCCTCCCGAGTCCATCCATTAACCTGCACCATGATGGTCTGCAGGGGAAGAAGGGGGAGGGGTAGAGGAGATTCAAATCTAAATGTGCTGACCCGATGGCGATAAGTACTGAGCAAAGTGATGATAGTAATGGCCAAAGTGGCATTAGGTACTGATCCAGTGCCAATGAATACCAATCAATGTGTTAAGTTGGATTAGGTTAGGGAATATTGCCCAAAACTGTAACTTTACCACATGCTTGTAGATGAAAATACATTTTTCTGGTAGAATTTGGTGCTTTTTGTATGAATCTGCTTATTTTTGTCGTAAATCCTTCAGTTATGTGGGGGAAGGGTTTGAAAAAGGTTCATTTGCAATGAAAATGAAAAAGTATAGTTTCATCTGAAAATCTGAGACAGGTGAACTTATAGTACAGTATATATTCACCCAAAAAAACAAACAATTTTT